>NC_044905.1:57593780-57893780 GCF_001633185.2 Quercus lobata | reverse complement strand
CAAAAACGTAGGAAAAAAAAAAAAAGCAAGTTCTATCTTCTTTTTTTTTCCTTTTACGTTTTTTAAAGAAACATAGGAAATTTTTTTTCATCAAGATCAAGATGGTGTCAACTAAAACCATAGATGGCAACGGTAACCTCTTTCTCTCTTTTTTATATATATATATATATATATATATATATATATATATTATAAACAATCTCTTTCATATATATATATATATATATATATATACATATTATAAACATTCTCTTTCTCATTATGATGGGATTTGGATTTTACACGTGGGAGCTGCGATCATTTATATAAAAAAAAAATATATACATTTTATTTACTCATTATTTGTTGTGGCATACCGGCATATGGAGTTTTCATTATCTTGGCTGGTGGAGTGTCGATGTCAACACGAATCTGTTTCGTACTCATTAAAATTTAAACAAATTAAGAAGTTATATCCTTATCAAAAACAAAGATTTAAAATTGATCTCTCTCTAGATTTTAGAGTCCTTATTTAATTATTCTTTCACTTTAACTACTTTAATTTACCTACTCTACGTATACTCTAATCTTTTTTTTAATAGAAATTATAGATAAATTAATAATAAAAGGATTATATGAAGAATTTAGATTGTAATCAAATTAAAATTTTTATCAACTTAGAAATTATAGGAGAAAAAGATAAGGACAAAAAATATATATCTATTTTTTTAATTTAGGGTTTGTTAATAATATTTTAGATAGACACAACTGTTATATTTTTAAATCAAATACTAATTTCTTTCATTACTTGATTTGTCATATTTATCCAAAATATATATATATATATATATATATATATCTATTCTTAAAATCTAAAAATTTATTAAAATTTCTGCAATTTGGTGCCGCCACTTGGCACAACCACGGCGTCTAAGTTCATCAAGGTCAAGATGGTGTCAACTAAAATCATAAATGGCAATGGTAATCTCTTTCTCTTATATATATATTATAAACAATCTCTTTCTCATTATGATGGGATTTGAATTTTACACGTGGTAGCTACGCTTATTTATAAAATAAAATAAAAAAAATACATTTTATTTACTCATTATTTGCTGTGGCGTACTGGCATATGGGGTTTTCATCATCTTGGCTGGTGGAGTGTCGGTGTCTACACGTAGCTGTTTCATACTCATTAAAATTTCAACAAATTAAGAAGTTATATCCTTATCAAAAAGAAAGATTTAAAATTGATCTCTCTCTATACTTTAGAGTCTTTATTTAACTATTCTTTCACTTTAACTACTTTAGTTTACCTACTCTATGTATACTCTAAATTTTTTTTTTTTTTTTTTTATAGAAATTATAGATAAATTAATAATAAAAGGATTATATGAAGAAAAAGATAAGGACAAAACAATATAGGAGAAAAGATAAATTAAAATTTTTATCAACTTAAAAATTATAGGAGAAAAAGATAAGGACAAAAAATATATATCTATTTTTTGATTTTAGGGTTTGTTGATAACATTTTAGATAGACACAACTGTTATAGTTGTAAATCAAATACTACTTTCTTTCGTTACTTGATTTGTCATATTTATCCAAAAAATATGTATATATTTATTTTTAAAATCTAAAAATTTATTAAAATTTCCGCAATTTGGTGTCGCCACTTGACGTAACCACGGCGTCTAAGCCCAACTTTTATTATATATAATATGATATTGATATTGATTGATTTCATGACTGATTTGGCATTTGGAAAATTATTATTGATTATCATATGGATCCATATTTGACATTATTTTATGAATAATATTATATTTACAACATTTTTACAATAAATTATAGGCGACAAATTGTTATTATTTTTAATTTAAGCTCACCATTGACATCACTTTTAACCCACCAATGACAGCTTGCTTCTAAGAAAGATTTATTGTGAACATAAAATTACTCATATTTTATTATCTACCGTTATCAACTTGCCACCTTAGACAATTGTGAAATATGTTACGCCTATAAACTTATTGTCAAATTATTATCCTGTGTGTTACTCATTCTTGTGTATTAGATTTTTCACATAAATTATAAAACGGAACAATTAACCGAAATTTGTGTTATATATTTAACCTATCCAAGGCATTGTAGCAGGATGGTGTGGTTATGAAAGCTGAAAGGGTTGCTGTCAAGTGAAGCTTCCATTGACGTAGTTTTTCTGTAAGCTTTGGAAAATTCTGGTAGCACGTCTAGTTCTTATGTTAGAACTTTTTTATTTTTTTGAGAAGCAAGAACAAAATGTTGCAATATAATGTATGTCTCATGGCCAGTCCCAAGAGGTAAAGGCAGCATCGCTGCTCCACAAGGCAATGGAATATGAGACCACTCATCAATTAATGGAGGAGCTCCCTAAGGAGGACCATCAACATCAACAAGCACTTTGTTATGTAAGAACTTAATTCAACTATTCTGCAAGCCTTATTCAGGGCCCCCACCACCCCCCCCCCCCCCCCAAAAAAAAAAAAAAGGCTGAAAGGGTTTAAAATAATTTCTATCAAAACTCACCTGGGCTAAAATACAAAATTAAATGGAATCAAAATTTCCAAAGAAAGAAAAAAATCAAGCCAATTGATGCACTAGACTCCCAAGTCCTACGAAAAAGGAATAACCAAAAGCTATAGGTTTGAAGTTTGAACACTTAAAATAGCATCTTCAGCAACCTAAAACAAGACCACCAATAACCAAACTCTATATATAGGTTTGGACAGTCAATATAGCATGTTCATCACATTCCTTAGTAAACCCAGTTTTTTTTGTAGTACTGTAACTACTAGTAGATAGAAGTAGCTAGAAACAAGGCTACCAAAATTAGCACGAATAGTTCTTAATAAACTTCATTCCAATGGCCTTCTCTGCAACCATATCAAGTTTTCGCACTTCAAACCTTCTCAAGATCCATATCAATGGCTACAAAAACTTGACTAGAGTCCCATTAGGCCACCCCAAACCTGTTCTAGGGAAAATTAGAGCCATCCATGCTGTAAACTCATCTTTGTTCCAACCATTCCTCACGGAAGAATTACTCAACGAGGAAATGAACAACCCTTTACCCATATTTCAATTCGAAGAATACATGGCCATAAAGACAAAAACTGTGAACAAAGCACTAGAAGAGGCAGTGCCTTTGCAACATCCATTGAAAATCCATGAGGCAATGAGATACTCACTTCTTGCCAGTGGAAAGCGTGTACGACCAATTTTATGCATTGCTTCATGTGCATTAGTAGGAGGGGATGAGTCTTTAACCCTTCCAATTTCTTGTGCCGTAGAGATGATCCACACAATGTCACTAATTCATGACGATCTCCCTTGCATGGACAACGATGATCTTAGACGTGGAAAGCCCACAAACCACAAGGCTTTTGGTGAAGAAACCGCTGTTCTAGCGGGGGATGCTCTCCTCTCCCTTGCCTTCCAACACATAGCAGCCAAGACGGCAAAAGTTTCTTCCGACCGTGTCATCCAAGCCATTGCTGAGCTTGGTTCAGCAGTTGGGTCTGAAGGGCTTGTGGCAGGTCAAGTTGTGGACCTTTGTTGCGAGGGAAAAGAAGTGAGTTTGAGTGAATTAGAGTACATTCATGTCCATAAAACAGCAAAGCTCCTAGAGGCTTCAGCTGTTTGTGGAGTTATTGTGGGAGGTGGGAATGTGATTGAGATAGAGAGGGTGAGGAATTATGCTAGGTGTATAGGGTTGTTGTTTCAAGTAGTGGATGATATTTTGGATGTGACTAAATCATCCGAGGAGTTGGGAAAGACGGCCGGGAAGGATTTGGCAAGTGATAAGGCCACATATCCTAAGCTTATGGGCATTGACAAGGCTAAGAAGTTTGCCAGGAAGCTGGCAAATCAAGCAGTGCAAGAGCTTGCCTATTTTGATCCAATAAGAGCTGCCCCATTATATTATTTAGCTGAATACATAGCCAATCGACAGAGTTAGTTAGTGCTTTCTTGGGGTATATATGATCAAAACTTGCTAGTTGCCTGTGCATTTTCTTTTTTTAAAGGAAGTTCTGTGCAAAAATCTTGGTGATGCAATATATATTCTATATGTTAAAGCAATGTGTTACTTCAATTAATGCTCTGAAATCTGATATTACATCACTTGCTGCATATGGTCATCTGATAGAAGAGGTCAAGTCACTTGTAAGGAATTTTTCTTTTTTTTTTTCTTTTTGGTCTCAGAGACAAGGCAACTTCATTGCTAATAACATTGCTAGACATGTTAGTGAGTTTTTGGTGTGAATGGAGGATGTTCCTTCACATATTTTCTCTGTAATTTTGGCTGATGCAGCTGTTCTTTAAATAATATTACTGATTTTCTTTTAAAAGAAAAAAAAAATAATGCTAGATATAAAGTAATTAGATTGGATAACATAATATAGACATAATATACTCATTTTCTTTATTTTAAGGGAAATAGAGAGAAATTTATTAAAATAAATGGGGCAAGAGGAACGACAAAAGAACAAACGAGTAAAGAGCCCGTCAATCTAATTTTAGTTATTTATTTATGTGAAGTCTAATTTTAATAATTGACCTTTGCCATTCACATTGTTTTGGAATGGAGCTGGGAGGGTAAGTAGTATATTCGTTGAAAAAAAAAATAGAAAACATGTAAATATCAATAATAGAAACACAAACTCACCATAAAAATAATAATAATCATAAGAGAATGATCGAGAGGAAAGTTTTAAAGAATATACTCCATATATTCTTATGTTTGAAAAATTTAGGAAAATAAATTGAATGATTAAGAGGGAATATTTGTTTCATTACATTCTAAGCTCTACTTCAACATTCCCTCCCAACATGGTACCAACGACCATAAAATAAATCCGCTGGTATCATGAAAAACAGTTTCTTTAACATTCACATCCGTAAAAGATTACTGGCTTTTGAAATAAAAATAATGATAAAAGTCAAAGAAAACACAGCACAAACCTACTCATCGACCATTTTATGAATGATTATAACTTATCAAGTGTAAACTGATGTAGATAACCCAAAAAAAGAGTAAAAGTAAAACCATAGTTTTGGAATCTAGACCAGATCGGCCTCTTCAGCTAGGAACTGGACTCAAAACTGGTACGGCAAAAACCAGTAAAACCAGCAGTTCAACCAGTAAAACTAAAAAGTGAACTCATTTTCGGTTCTTTGAACGTTTGGATTTTAAAACCATCTATAGAACTTTTACTTTAAAGGTAAGGATTGGGTCCAGTGCTTTATGCATTGGCCTATTAAATTGTAGACGCGTAACAAGTGTTTGACATGTGTCTACATTCCAATAGGTCCATTGGATAAGAGCACTGGACCCAAGTTGATTTTGTTTACTTCAATATATTACATTACAATCTCCAATTAAATCGCAACCATGTGTTTTTTTTATGACATGGAACCTCACTAAGGCAAGGCCCTTTAGACTCACCCTTGGAGAGTAAATCACGGATACACAACCCCACCCACCAAAACTGTGTATCAAGTAATCTAGGGAAACTAGTGTGAATCTAGGATGTTTAAGTCTGCAGCTCATCCAAAGCCTCCCATTACTAGGCTGCACGTTGATAGGTATGTGTTTGAATTTAATTGGGAACTAAGAAATTGTACTTAAGTTTTGTCCCCAAAGAATCTATTTGCCAATGTTTTCATACCTCATGACATTAAAATTGTTTTAACCAAGTTTTTCACAATCATTAACATGATCTTTATGATTAATTCATAATAAAAGTGATGCCACTAGTGCCGGCTCAATGGGTGAGCCAAATAGGCAACTGCCTAAGGCCCCCAATGAAAAAAGACCCCTAAATTTTTACCAATAGAGATATTCTTGTACCAATAGAAATATTAATTAAGCCCTAAATATTCATCAATAAAAAAAATGTTGTTTTTTATCAAAGAAAAACCAGTTAAAGAAAAATATTTTCATTGGATGGGTCAATCATTTAATCTCTCACACATAAATGTTAAAAGAACTCATTAATCTTACACTAGTAAATAAATTTATACTCAAATTCTATTTAGAAATATCAAATATATAACTTTATTAAAACTTTCATTCATAATTTTTTAGCATTTGGTTACTTCATTCAATAAATAGTGTTTATTTTAGTTATATAGTCATTAAATAATGCGATGGGTTTGTTTTAATTTGTAATTTTTTTTTAAAAAAAATAGATTTTAAATTTAAAAAAAAAACAAAAGTTAAATAAATATTCTATTAATATTTAAAGTATAAAAATAGACCTCACTTAAAGTTGTTACTTTAGGCCCCACATTACCTTGAGCCGGCCCTGGATGCCACTGATAGTCCAAATGAAAATGATATTATTCTAATTGCAACAAGCCAATCATGTAAGCAGTACTTAAAAAAGTGGCAAGAAGTAATCGTCAAGATTTTCCGACCCGGACTATTCATTGAACCATAAAAGGAAGAGGTTTAAGGTTTTTGAGGTCGAACCGAAGTTAAACCGGGGTCAAACCGTGATGACATTATAATTAATTTAATAATTAATTAAAGCCTAAATATAGATATTAAATTTATAAAACTAGCAAAATTGACTAATATATCTACACATGTGAGGAAAATTTAATGATTTTCAAGCATATATTTAATAATTAAATAAGAAAGTTAATAAAATAAAATAATAACCATGAAAACATTAAAATTATGATTAATTTTTGAAGTAAAGTTGAATATCTTTGAAGGATTTTAATTATAATTTTTTTTATTCCTTGTAAAAGATGGATAATTTAATTAAGTAGAATAAAATTGTGTTAAGTTGTTTTTATTAAAATAAAATAAAAAATTTGCTAAGGGGTTGGACCGCATGGTTCTTGCCACCGGTTTGTGTGGTCCAACCCTGGTTTTAAGGGTTCACGGAATTAACAAAAAATCCAGTTATTTATGCTTAAAAAACTGGTTTTCATCCCGGTTCCTGGTTTTCACGGTCCGATCTCCTGGTCCAGTCTGGTTTTGAAAACCTTGGTAATCGTGTCCCTGTCATTATTCTTCACCTAGAACACGGGACAACAAGAACATTTGTAAATTTATTCTAACTCAACCACTTAGGATGCAACTTCAATTATTTTTGTGTTACGACAGGAGGAATCTGATGAACAACCATAATGTATGATGCTACTGAATGACAATTTTTTAATTTGTATGTACTCTAAGAGCATTAACACTGGAGAATGCAAATGCCAAATATAAGGAGAATTTGACATTTCAAGCCCCAAAGTGCTCAACATCAGGGAATGCAAAATCCAAGTATTGTAAAAAAAGAAAAAAATTTAATCAACTTTCCCTGAAATTTCTCTCTCCTCTCTCTCATTATTTATGTTCTCTTCTCTCTCTTCTTTCTCTCTTTCTCATCTGCTCTCTCCTCTCTTCGGACCTAAACACCATCCACCTCCCAACATCAACATCACACATCACAGTGGTTCATTTTTTCTGGTGGGTTGCGATCCGGCTAGTTTTGTGGTTTTTTTTTTTTTTTGGGCTGTGACCGGTGCTTAAAGGAAGTGGTGGGTATGCCTGAGGTGGGTTGTAGGTCACGGAGATCGAAGATTGGAGTGGGCTGAAGTGGGTTGTGGGTATGGCTGAAGTGGGTCACAGCATGGGTCACGGAGATCGGAGAGGGTTGTGGTATGGCTGAAGTGGGTCATAGAGATCAGTGTGGTCACAGCGAGATCAATGTTTTTGGGTTTCTATTGTAAGGTTGGGTTTCTGTTGGCAAGTCCAATGTTGCTAGGTTTCTGTTGTGACATTGGTTTTTTTATTTTTTTATTTTTAATATGAGTTTTTTGTTCTGGTGGGATTTTGGTGGACAGTGGGCAATGGTGGTGTGGTGGGCATGGTGGGCATGGTGGAGGCACGATGATAGAGGTTGAAGGAAGGTGGAGAAGAAAATTGGGAAAAAACAAAAGAGGAAATATATTTGGGCTTGCAAAAAAAACAGAGTAACAAAGTAAAAAGAGTAAAGCTTAGATGAACTCCTTTGTACATGTTGCCGGAATCAGTTAATCACAATGAGCACGAATCGTCGGCGGATATTTGGGCTTGCTAAGTTGTGGTTGTAGTGAGAATATTTTTATATTATTTTTATTTTACTTTATATTTTTTAATGTGTAGTATGATAAAATAGAATTTTGGAATGTTGAGTGTGTTATAAAATGATATGATATAATTGATAAAGTAACTTTTTAAAATGGTAAAATATGATAGAGTAGCATTTCCTGATGCTAATACTCTAATCTAACAGCTCCCGAAAACTAGGATTTCAGAAATAACCTTTTTAACATTTTTTGTGTCCCTCCCTCCCCTCATGGTTATGTTTGTAGTGCCACTGACATGACTGCATGAAGTCACTTCCTCATGTGCCCCTCGAGCTGAAATTTCCATGATCTGTCCTCTTTATGCCTTTCCCCACATGGTAATGAGATTGGTTGAATAAGAGTAACAAATTGATTTTTCATGGATACTATGTAATAAATGAAAAAGCGAGGCCCTTTTCTGGGGAATGCACAGTTTTTTTACTTTACAAGGCTTGAAATGCTCTTTCATATATATGATCTATGGTCACAATATTACAATCTCCATATTTTGGCAAATATAAATGAAAGGTTGAATCGATCTAATGGTCAATAAAAAAGTGTTTCACTTGCAATCAAGGCTACAATAATTTATACTTGTGAAGGTTTTGAGTATAGACCTGTAGAGTCCCATACAGCAGCTGCAGACAATCTAACCCAAGACTTTTGGACGCCAACCTGCAATTACGTCTTCAGGCTGTGCACGTGTTTTAATAAATGAATCCCTTGAGAAAATGGCCTGTATGTCAGGAACTCCGCATTATTAGGAATAAAGAACTTGTCTACAAACTAAATAAGAAAATATTACTTGCACTTCTATACTATCTAGAGCTACACACTTTCTCAAAAACCAACAATTAGAGATCATAAGACTGTAGTTACACCGAAAAAAATTATGGATTTAAAAGAAACTAGCTATTCAGGTGAGTTGAAGTAAAAAAACTGCCACATATGGAAGTCAAGAAAGCAACAGGGTTACAGGGTGAGGATTTAAAACATGCATTTGCCAAAATGACTGATGGATCTAAAGATCAACGCATCTTGTAATTTTGATATAATATCAGTGACCGTATTTAATTGAGCAACATTTGAAAAGGTGCTGATATATATATATATATATATATATATATATATATTTTGCTAAACTCTGAAAATATACATTCACACACATGATCACAAATACAGGAAAAAGGGTGGACAGGTAAAACATACGATAAGTTTGGGTTTAGCCTTAGGTTGACCTAGTCCTTCAATAAGGTTTAAGAAGTTAAAGAATGGCAGATGATAAGTTATATATATAAAAGTGTCTATTAAACTTAATAAAGATGTACTCAGATTAACAAAAATATGACATTTTTTATCCATCTCTGATAAATTAACATGGAGGTACAAGTTACATAGAATAATATATATATATATATATATATATATATATAAGCCAAATATCCCTAATAAAAATTGTAGCCTACACACCTTTTAGGGAGTGAAAATCATCGTCAAATATAAACTAAAATTCTCAACAATCTCCCTTTCAATATAGACAACCAAAAAAATTAATAAAAAAAAATTTTGTCCTTGGAGATTCTTAGGACAATTTCAGCCGTAAAATTAAAAAGTACATTTCTTTCTAAATTGTCAACATCTTTTCTTTTAAAAAATGTATCAACAGTTCTTCATTTGGGTATTAACTAAAATTTAGAAGTTAAATCACAATTAGGATAAAATAAAAACCATCCTAATTCATGGTAATATTAGTTAGATATATTAATATTAAATTTAATGAAAGTTGGGTTCAAGTGACACTTGGTATACCTTTTTCCTATGTATTTTGACAAATACACTGTTGGATTACATTTCTCCCCATACATTCCATGCTTGCAAAATTTCATGACAATTAGAGATCAATAAATATTTTTTCTATAGAAATTTTAACATATCATGTTTTTTATATTTTAAATTTATATATAAAGCATGGGTTTATAGATTGTATAGTAAATAATATTTGATTAATATGAAATTTGGCGTGTGTTAAGAATAATGAGAATGTGCACTTTAGTGGTGGAATTTTTAAATTACTAGGTCAACCATAAGTTATTGAGTGGTGTAATATTAACAAAGAGTTTCAATAGGGATAACTTGATCTAGTCCCTATAGTAAATCATGGATTTAACTTAATATATTAAAGTAATAGCATTATTTTAAATGAAATCAAATATGAATGAGAATTAATTCTATATTTTTTGCCTCAAACAAAAGAAATCCATTGAAGAATCAGTGATAGAGAGATTGGAAAAAAGTTGGGGAAATGAATAAGAGCAATAAGGAAAATTTTTACAAATTCTTGCTATGCCTTGATATGAGACTATGGTACAGTGGTGTGAATGATACTATGGGACCATTACCAAGAACAAGCTGATCAAAATTTTCTCCAAATGATCAGCTAAAAAGTATTAGCAATTTGTGTCCAAGAGCCTCATAGCACAAATGGCACCTCCTACCCTCCTACTGATTTCAACGGAGACATCCAGGGTTCAAAGCCACCCCCATGAAGCACTCCTTGCACCAAAGCCATCACTTTAAATCTTGAAATAAACAAATTCTAAGCTTTAGGGATTTGTCACCTAGCAATTCTATAATGGTTGTCAGCACCTCCTACTCTAAAATGAAATCTTTAACCGTCCAAGTATTTAGGCTAAATAATATCAACAACCATCCATCCTACAAGGGCTACAGTTAGTATTCTATGAGATGGGGAAGGGGGACAGGGGGATGGACAGAACAAAAGGAAGAAGGAGAACGAATAAATGAGATAGTTTTTCAATTGTAATTATTTGCATGTAGTCCTTAGCAAAGATTGATCAGAAATTTGATAGTTACCATTATGGAGATCTTAATTTCAACTTTAGTCCAATTTATTTAGCACATTATGAAACAGTTTCCAGCCTATTCACACCCCCTGAGCTCCCTCCTCCCCACCTCCCCCACCCCCCAACTCCTCAAACTAAAAAAGAAAAGAAAAAGATTAAAAGAATAAGGTCAATGACATTAAAAGGAATTAAATAACTAGAGGATTTTAATGAACATTATTCGCCTGCACTTGCCATAGAGGTTGGCAAATTCAAAGGGCATGCACTTGCCATGGAAAAAAAAAAGAGTTTCCTACTCACCAACGCATTCAAGGTCTCATTTATAAACTAAAAAAATTGTTAGCGGCCTCTGTAGATTAGTTGTGTTTATACTTAGAATGGTGCAGGACTGCAGGTCCAAGGTTCAAGCCATTAGAGGTGTTGCAAATTGTGAAAAACCAATGAAATGTGATCACTAGACATAGATAATAAAATCTAAAATTTTGCTTGTATTGCACATACCTTCATATAAGACTTCACATGGGGAAGAGAATCAGGAACTGACCATTTCTTGTAATGTCCCAAAGCAATCTCTAGATGATACAGCTTGGGTGCAAGTGACAAATCTACAGCAGAAACCTCTTTCCCATTGACATAAGGACCCTTCAAGGAAAAAACTCAATCACAATAAAGTCAGGAGAAATCATTTATTAATTAATTTTTCTTTATGTATATGTCACCAGAACAAGTGATCAAATTTCACAATAGAGATATTGCACCAAAGGCATTTTCCTACACAGGAACGGTGTGTTTCGCAGAGTAAACTTTTTCTGCTGGTTAAACTTTGCAGACATGTTGGAACGTGCCAAACTTATGTTTTGATAGGTAAATAATTCATTTTATTAAGAATTCAAAGAAAGCAGTATTCCTCTGTACACAAGTAATGTACTAGGAAAACCACAAGACTTATCAGAAATTACATAAATCTAGAAATTCTTCCAAGGAGGAAAAAGAGTTTCCACTTAATGAAGCCATCCAATCACACATAGATAGTAATAATAACAATTTTAGCTCCAAAAACAAATGCTCAATCCCCTAGAAAATAAGCCAGTTTTTGTTCCTGCCAAAGAGCCCACATGACACATAAGGAAATAGCCCCCCATAGATCAAGAGCACAATGTAGACCAAAACCCCCTTTCCAACACGCCAGCAAATCCACTACCCTTCTTGGCATAGCCAAATGAAGGCCAAACATACAAAACACCAAAGACCATAGATTGTGCACATAAGCACAATGACGAAGCAAATGGTTAGGGTCTGTAGTCTCTACACTGTTCATGCAGGGACCATGACCTTCCAAATGCTTTTCCAGGGAAAGCTTTGCAAACTGCCAGGAGTAATAGCCTGATAAGATGACCTGACAGTAAAAATACCACTTCTAACGGGGATCCAACATCTTTATTCAACACAAGCTGAGATTTTGACTAATGAAAATTTTGGAGGCATTAATATCCATGAAAGTGAAACATATCAATTAGGAGTCCTATTGTATTTCATAAAAATTGAAAAAGTCCAGTCCATTTTCTAGTACGTGTAGAATCAATTTCATACTTTCAGTGATGCAGAATTCAAAAGACTTTCAATGGGGAAAACATGAAGAAACCAAAATTACCAAAAATTGGACTTGTCAAAGCTGAGGCAATCTAGAAGCTCTCTACAACTAGTTACAGTAAGGTTATGTTTGGTAACTGTTGTTTTTTTTTTTTTTTTTTTAGTCCAAAAAAATTGTTTGTAACCCAAAACAAGTAGAATACAATTTTTTTTCAATCTCAGAATACAAAGGAAATTGAAAACAAGTGTTTACCTGTTTTCAAAATTAAAATTCTGAGAGACACCACAATTAAAGCCCACACCTGAGTTCAAATCTCTTTCTCTCTCTCTGATGAGGGATTACAAGCTTAAGGAGTCTTTGCCTAAAACTATTTCATTAACAAAAAACTATTCATATATTATTTTCTTAAGCCACTTGAATTTCAAAAGGAAGGAAGCATATTATTATTCCATGAATACTTTGGTCTGGTCACATACAACCATGGGTGGAGAGACCTTGGAAGCCTTTCTATTCATGTCCTTCACACCATCTATGAAGCAATCCTTTATAAATCAAGCTTAAATTCGCCTAGAATGTCTTGAAGCATAAACAGACTCTGAATGTTGAGTCAACATGGATGATTAGTGTGGTTTATGAGTTCAGGGTACAAGCTGGATGCTTTTGACTTTGAGAGATGCAAATGCAATGGCCAATAGATTGAGAGGTAAGGGAGATGTGGGAGTATGAAAGATGCACGCCAAGTATTTGATAGAATGTATGAACGGAGCATGAGTTTATAGAAAATTGTTTATTTTTTCAACTAACTAATCTTATTTCTAACTTTGAAAACACAAGAAAACCCGTTTCTGTTTTCATTCTTAAAAACAAGTTTTTAAAAATAAAAAACAGAAACTGTTACCAGCCCTGACCTAATTTGTCTGTCTAAAATAAGAAACTGCAGGTTTTTAGCCATCAGGAAGAAAATTTTAGTAATTTTGTCAAGATTATTATGTCCTAGCAGCTTCTCTTCTGGCCTTAAGCTTTTATTTGGTGAGCCTTGTTTCAAATATATCAGGTCTTGATTGATCCAACCCTTAGCCTGGCTTGCCTACCAAGTTTGCTTGGCCACCAAATTTAGTTGTTCATCAAGCTCATCTTCTAAAAGTATGATGTGCTAAGCATATTTATGGAGATGAATGAAGAATGCAGAAAAACCAGCGGCTTTGCTTAGGAAACTAGTATGATGCATGGTTTGTCGCATTCATGCACTTTCAATTTGCTGTATATAAACTCTCAAACAGTTTTCCAGCAATCATAATTCTTTCACCATCATGGATAACAAACAACGCCAGGTCATTTAACTCTTCAAACTCTTATCTCTTTAAAGTTGGTTGGAGAGACAACTGAACCCCAGTGAGTTGTTTATTCAAATTCTCATCACCTCTTTCTTCTTCTCCATTCTTTTCATTCCCTCCTATTTAGTGATTTACTAATACCTAATCAGTGTTTTGAAATCTTGCGCTCTGGTATATGACTGACCCTGTGTGTTTGTTAGGAGGAAAAGTGGGATGATGGAAGAGGGTGGAAGAAAAATGGAAGACTGATTGCCATTTTCGCTTGTTTGGTAGAGTAGAAAATGTAAGGAAGGAGAAGGGGAGAGATGAGCAATAATGCCATGCGTCAGTAAATTTGACATCTTTACCCTTGTAGTTTATTAAAAATAAAACACAAGGACATATAGGAATTTAATGCTAAATGTTTTTTCATCTCTTCACTTTTCCATTCCTCAATTGAAACACCTATAATATTCTTTCTTGTATTTTAGAATTTAAAAATTATCAAAAACTAAAAGATATCAGGAAAAAAAATGATTGTGGTGATTTTGACAGACTTTTGGAAAACAACTGAATTTCCTTATAAATCTTGATGACTAGATAATATGTTGCTCACAAAATCAAAACTAAGCATCACCTCAGAGTCATTTCTATGGAAAATTATTTGGAGATCTAAAATCCCTCCTAGAGTTTCTTTCTTCTCTTGGACAGCTGTGCTAGGGAAGATTCTGTCAACAGATAATTTACGGAAAGGAGATATTATTGTTATGGATTGGTTTTTTTATGTACAAACAGAGTGGGGAAAATGCGGATTATCTGCTTCTACATTGCCCAATAGCATTTGAGATGTGGTCCATGGTGTTTTGTCTGTTTGGTATTCATTGGGTTTTGCCTAGTCAGGTAAAGGTTTTGTTAGCATCTTGGCAGGGCAGTTTTGGCGGGCACTGTAATGTCACAATTTGGAGGCTTGTGCCTCATTGCTTGATGTGGTGTATTTGGCAGGAGAGGAATGCTCAAAGTTTTGAGGGTTGTGAACGGTCTACCTTGGAGTTCAAATCTTTTTTCTTTTATACATTGTTGGATTGGGCTAGAGCATTACAACTATTCTACTGTTATTCTGTTCTAGATTTGTTGGAGCAATGTAATTTGAGATGTTGAGGTTGTTTCTTTCTTTGTATACCCCCTGTATTCTTGGAAGTCTTTTTTTTTTAAAAAAAAGCTTGTTATAATTAAAAAAAAAAAGAATCAAAATTAAAGCAACCATACTGACACATTTGAATAGCCTCGTTTTGGTCTTTGATGAGCACTCTGTGTGCCATAAGCATCAAGGATTGTACAAAAGATTTAGGGTAAAACATCCCTTGTAATCTCTTTTCCTTTTTCAACTAAGGCACATATGATGGACAATCAAATTCTGGAATATGGAAGCCAATATGAATTTAACAAAACAATTATTTTCATAAAATTGATTGATAATCTTTTATCCAAACCAACAAGGAACCACGGATAGACAGACAGAAAGGGAAAAAATAAGCATAGAGAACTCACATTGTCTTTGATATGATTGTTAAAAGAACTTAGCTCACTGATTAATGCTTTCTCTGTTCCGTCACTTGGGTCTTTGCTCTTGAGGAAACCAATAAATGTGGAGAAGATCTTTGATCCACTACAAGAGAGCAGTTAAAACAGCTATTGTTAGTAACTTAGTTCCTCAGTTTGTAACTCCAATCAATTTGGAAACACAAGAAGACATAAAACTTAAAACCATAGCATAGACATCTAACAACTAACAACCATGGGTCGATTTTCTGAAGTCACTCTCTCTCACACACACATACACATGCACGCATGGGTGTTAACTTACAACCAAAAAATAAATTTGGGACTCTTATTGAATATAACATGGAGTAAACAGTGACTATCACCAAACATCACAAAAAAGAAAAAAGAAAAAAAAAGAAAAAAAGGAAGACATTGGATGCTCCTATTTCCAATGGTTATGACATTTTATTTTTATTTTTTGATAAGTGGTAATGACATTTTATTATATTGAAAAATAAATCTTGCATTTACTATATACTAAAGTTAAGATTGAGAGAACTGCAAACTCCAAATATGCATTATGACCAAAGTTGATCCAAAAGGCAAGAAGGTATTAAGTAAGAGTGCAAGTAATGACACCCAGAACCAAAAAAGAAAAGAAGCTCAAAGTGTGAAACATAAATCAAACTACAGAAAAAGAGTTAACATCACGATCTCATTTGGTTCTAGTGTTCAAGGAGAAGACAGTTGTATGTGAATACCAAGATGCAGGAAAGTAGCATATGTTACTTGGAACTGCTAGAGACCCAAAATACCCACATCTAAGAGACAGGACATGTATATTGCATAGATATGGGTATCTGCTAATGGATAGTGTCTAGTGATTAATTGCACAAGTCTATTGGAAAGGATGAACAAAAAATAGTTATAAATGGAATGTGGATTCTTTTTCATGACTTAAACTGGTGGTGAAGGCATTATTTAAGATTATTTAAAAAGAAGAAGAAGAAGAAGATCAAGGCAAGACATAAATTAGAGAAAATTACCAGAATATAATATGATGAGTTGCATTTGATGAAACTGATGTTATTATTTTTTGAAGATCTTAGCCTTACATACATGGAATTTTGTAGTAGATCCATTCATAATAGAGTGTCTAAATTTTATGTTGGCCATCAACTGACCACAACCCTCCTTTTTCCAGGCTTGGGATCAACCGAGAACAAAATATGAAACTAAACACAGACACAGGCAGAGTTGTTCTTGTTATATGAATGGAATTTGGCATCCTCTAAGTTAACTAGCTCAAACTTTCAAGAGTTGCTGGATACCACAACTCCCCCTGTGCTAGGATTGCACCCCATTTGCACCTTCTTTTTTTTAATGAAAATATTACTTATAAAAAAAAACATATCAACACAAAAAACTGTCATTATCAAATACTAGAAAACGAGTCAATATAAATTCAAAATTGTAAATAGCAGATTTGTGGTGGAGTTCCATGGTTAATAAAAAAATGAAAGCAAAACAAAGTGTCTGTGGGAGGAGAAAGTGTGAAGAATTGTGTGTGTCTAGGTGGGTGGGGAGTTGAAGAAGAGACAAATAAGCATGGAGAAAATGGAATACCAAAGCTCCACCCACAAGGTTTCATAGTTTCAAAAGACCAATGGAAACCTTCCTGAATCAAGGACCTTATGAAGCCTCTACAGTTCATAAACAGTACCACAAACTTCCCCTCCATAAGTTTTCCTTTAAATCCAGTGTTAAAACAAAGTTCAGTGATGTTTTATTTTAAAATGATATTTTCTGACACCCTAGCTGCTAATGATACAGCATCAACTCACCCTTGAGCACCAAATCCTAAAACCATCCACATTGTAGTTGGGACCTCTTCAACTTCATTCAGATGTTCACAGATGATTAGAAGTGTTAGATTTCTTTAGCAATGAAGCATTCTTGTTGGTGTCCAATGTTTCCCTATGTCCTCCTAACTGCAGTAATTTTTTATGCAAGGAGTTGGGCATATTTTACATATAAAAGCAATTGAAAATATTTATTGATATTCGTCCACAAAAGGGAGAGAGAGAGAACAAAAAAAAGACCAATAATCTACAGTAAAAAATGTTTGCATTTTCCACAGCTACTATAGCATGTCCATTTCACTGCTACAACCACCCCTATAGTAATCTTTTGTAGTAGATCCATTCATAATAGAGTGTCTAAATTTTATGTTGGCCATCAACTGACCACAACCCTCCTTTTTCCAGGCTTGGGATCAACCGAGAACAAAATATGAAACTAAACACAGACACAGGCAGAGTTGTTCTTGTTATATGAATGGAATTTGGCATCCTCTAAGTTAACTAGCTCAAACTTTCAAGAGTTGCTGGATACCACAACTCCCCCTGTGCTAGGATTGCACCCCATTTGCACCTTCTTTTTTTTAATGAAAATATTACTTATAAAAAAAAACATATCAACACAAAAAACTGTCATTATCAAATACTAGAAAACGAGTCAATATAAATTCAAAATTGTAAATAGCAGATTTGTGGTGGAGTTCCATGGTTAATAAAAAAATGAAAGCAAAACAAAGTGTCTGTGGGAGGAGAAAGTGTGAAGAATTGTGTGTGTCTAGGTGGGTGGGGAGTTGAAGAAGAGACAAATAAGCATGGAGAAAATGGAATACCAAAGCTCCACCCACAAGGTTTCATAGTTTCAAAAGACCAATGGAAACCTTCCTGAATCAAGGACCTTATGAAGCCTCTACAGTTCATAAACAGTACCACAAACTTCCCCTCCATAAGTTTTCCTTTAAATCCAGTGTTAAAACAAAGTTCAGTGATGTTTTATTTTAAAATGATATTTTCTGACACCCTAGCTGCTAATGATACAGCATCAACTCACCCTTGAGCACCAAATCCTAAAACCATCCACATTGTAGTTGGGACCTCTTCAACTTCATTCAGATGTTCACAGATGATTAGAAGTGTTAGATTTCTTTAGCAATGAAGCATTCTTGTTGGTGTCCAATGTTTCCCTATGTCCTCCTAACTGCAGTAATTTTTTATGCAAGGAGTTGGGCATATTTTACATATAAAAGCAATTGAAAATATTTATTGATATTCGTCCACAAAAGGGAGAGAGAGAGAACAAAAAAAAGACCAATAATCTACAGTAAAAAATGTTTGCATTTTCCACAGCTACTATAGCATGTCCATTTCACTGCTACAACCACCCCTATAGTAATCTAAGCCAAAAGAAAATCTGACTATCAGACTTTCTAATATTTACTTTTTGGTGCTAGGAAATTAAACACATGCATGATGACATTGCCATTATGCACTATGAATGTGATCTAAAGCATTCAAGCTTTTAGTATTTTCTAGTGCTGAGCATGTACAACCACATGGTTAATGCATAAACCACTGCATATAAACCATACACTGAAGCCTTTTCAGGTGGGGTTCCCAATGGTGGATCAGGATACTTTTCTTCTAGTGCTTGTGCAATAACATCTGAATCTGATATCCACTTCTCATTGAGTTTAATCACAGGAACTTTACCTCCAGGGTTGAGTTTTAAGAACCTAGTTAACAAAAGATACGGGTTAAGAAAGAGTTGTAATAGATAAAGACAGAAAACAGAACAAAAGCCTTGAGTATTTAATATAACAATACTAGGATATGGAGTTTACTTATAGAAATAAAAAATAAATAATGATACTAGGATATGTACTAATGTGTGCATTGAGTGTGTGCACACACGGGCGGACCCACAACTGGGTTTTATCCACAATCTGATAAAGAGGAGATACTCATTGAAAGATAAGAAATCGGATCATTACCAATCTGGCTTGTGGGCCAAATCTACCAACTTTAAGTCATAAGGGAGATGCTTTTCCTCCAGAGTCAGTAATACCCTCTGGCAAAAGGGACCTGTGAAGACAAACATAGAAATATCAAGAAATAACTTCCTAGGCAAGCAAGACCAAAAACTATACGCCTTAAGAGTAGCACAAAACTAAGAAGCATGACACGGCAGTTCTTGGAAAATTAGGACCATACAACAGGCGTATTTTAGGTTTCAAAAGAAATAACAACTATCAAAGTCTTTAAAAGCTATAAAAAATCAAAGCAATCTTTTTTGTTTAAATAAAAAACATTTGTTTTCCACCCAAGTCCCACCACATTGGGGGGATTTTGGAGCGTCAGCTCTTCTTAGGCACAAAATATTACAAATATTATACCCAAATAATATTATTACTTGTTTCATTATAAGAGCATTCGCATCAATTCAAGTAAAAAATTTCATTTATTTTAACATAAGAACCTACTTTTTCTATTTTACCTACTCACTTTTTAAAACGCCTCACATTAGATTATTTATTTTACACGGCATTACATTAAAATATCAAATTTTCTTGATTTTTTTAATTGTTTCACTTCCTTCACAAACAATAACCGTTATCAAACCTCTTTCTTCATCAGCATATGTAAAGAAAAAAATAAATGCAAACTGAATAGTGTTGTAAATTTTCATAGTAACTGTAGCAACTTTGCAAATTTTTAGTGAGTGATTTTGGGTGTTGAATGTGTAAAGACAACTTTTTCTGTTTTGCATTGTCTGATGCAAGTGCTCTAATATGCCATTTTGAACGCCAATAGTCTGCGCATGCATTGGTCCATAAAAATAAATCCCATAACCATGCTTACCATGTTCTACCACTGTACTTGTACATTTTCCAAACAATAAAAGGGAAACCCAGTGACAGTGTAGAAATAATGCTTGATATTTGTTTTTCTTTGAGGCATTTTATCAGTAACCAAAGGGACAAAACAAGAAGAGAGAAGAAGAAGATCAGTTACTTACAGTCGCCGGGCTTGTTGGGGGCAGTGGTTGAAGATTTGACGCAGACTTCAAGTGGGGTCGAAGAAGTGGTGGACATTGACACTGTGAGAGCTCTTCGGGTCCCGTAGCGACTGAAATGGTTGGAGGAAGCGACGCAGTTTCGGGGGAGCTTGAGATTGAAGAAACCCAACTGTCTGACGCTGGAAGATAGCGCAAATGCTGTGGGTTGGATTTTCAAGGTCGACATTGCTATTTTAGTTTTGGTTTTGGTTTTTGAGAGAAACTGTGTGTTTGTGACTGTAAGAGAGTTTTGAAAGAGCTTTGGGGATATTTCTTTGCTTGTAGTGTATGTGCTCTGCTTGGCTGGCTGTGTCCAAAAGTGAACCGATATGATATGATATGAGGTTCTGTTTTTGTGACGAAAGAATCGGATTGGAAGACGCTGGATTTTGCCGTACAATGTTCTTTTACCATAATGCAACATCCCTCTTATGTTACACGTGGAAGGGATGGTTTAGCTTTAGATTTTCAATTTAGATATTCAAAATAATATTAAATTCATCCATTTTTAAAAGTTAAATCATAGGTTTAGTAATTTAATATTTGACACATCAAAAAATTATTTTATTAAATTTGACACACCATTTTACAACTCACTACATCAAATCTTTTATTTTTCACATCTACCTTTTTTTTTTTTTTTTCATCTCTCTTTCGCTCCTCTCTCATATTCCACAACACTCACCCCCCCCCCCCCCACTCTAAAACCTCCATTATCCACCACCACCACCACAAGCCTTTACAAAACCCAAATCAAATCAAAAATTCATTGCAAAACATAACTCAAAAACCAAAAACTCCCTCACTTAAATTTGAAGGAAACCCCCCCCCAAAAAAAAAAATTGAAAAACCCAAACCACGAAAACTAAGTAGAGAGAGAGAGAGAGAGAGAGAGAGAGAGAGATCTGAAGTGAAGAGATCTGGAAAAGTGGAGAGGCCAACGATGTGATTGAAAGTGAGAATGAGAGAGGAAGAGAGAGAAGCTAGTCAAGAAACTAGTGAGTGGAGAGAGAAAAGTAAATTAAAAAAAAATAATGGCATTTTTGTCCGTATAGTGCCAATAGTAGAATTGTACCGTAACAAATACCAAATTTATTTAGCATTTGGAACATCTAATGTTGGTGGGTTTTTGGTATTTGGTGTGTTAAATGCTAAAATTTTAGCATTTACCATACCTAATGCTAATGTTATAAGAGCGCTATTAAGCACACATTGATATTGTATAAGAAAAAAGTACACACCAATGTATATGGTGTATGTGTGTCATGTGATCGGAAATCGTGGGTCAAAATACGATTTCAGTTAAATTATAAAATTGTGTTTTAAACACATGATTTTCAAGTATTGTGTACTGTGTGTGCCATGCGTGTGTTCAATGTTTATTTTATATGCTGAAGAGAATGTGATGGAATTAATTATACAAAAAAGAAATGTGAATGCCCTATGAGGATAGGGATAAGGCAAAGGCTTGATAAGTGGCATAGGATTTGCGTTATCTTTCTTCTTACTGTTTTCTGTTTACGCAACCAGTTTCTATATAGGAGCTCAACTTATTGAGGATGGAAGAACATTCTCAAATATTTTTCGGCTAAATATTCTTCCCATGTTTATCAAAGTTTTTTTTTGTAAGAAATTTGGCAACTTCTAGAGTGGTAAAATTCACTCACATAACATTAATTTTGACAACTGGAAATTCTCAATCATATTCCTTTGCTCTTAATTCTAGCAAATCCAAGACCATTGCTGCTCCCATATTGACAATATTACACTAGAAGTCAAAGATAGACCAAGTGAAGAGTCTGGCATAAAATTGGATGATGTAAAGGGTGAAATTGAGCTTCATCATGTAAGCTTTAAGTATCTGACCAGATATTCAATTCATTATGGCAAGGTAAAGTGTAATGACATCTTTTAGATTGTTGCCCTTGTTGGAGGAAGTGGTAGGGGAAAATATATAGTGATCTCGCCTTTGCAAAGATTTTATGATTTTGATTTAGACCATATTACACTAGAAAGAATTGAAATTCAAAAGTTCCTACTCAATTGGTTGAGGCAGCGAATGGGGCTTGTGAACTAGGAACTAATTTTGTTCAATGATACTATTCGTGCCAATATTGCATATGGAAAGGAAGGAGACGCAACTGAGGTAGAAATTATATATGCATCAAAATTGGCCACTGCAAACAAGTTCATTAATAACTTACAATAGGTTAGAGCAATGCAAATCATTTTTCAAAGCCTATGACATTTTCATTCTTAAGAGCACAAACCAAGTCCCTTTATTAAGAAACTTCTGGTGGATAACATTAACTTGCACATTTACTTAAGTAGTTGTCTCACAAGTTTTCAACATTGCTAAATGTAGGGTTATGATTCCATGGTAGGTGAATAACGAGTTCAGTTGTCCGATGGGCAGAAGCAATGTATCACCATTGCACGTGTCATAGTTAAAAGTCCATAAATATTACTATTAGATAAAGCTCCTAATGCACTAGATACCGAGTCTGAGAAAGTTATTCAAGATGCATTAGACCAAGTCATCGTTAACTGGACTACAATAGTTATGGCTAATTGATTATCAACAATCAAGAATGTTGATCTAATAGAAGTTGTTAAAATAGAGTAATCGTGGAGAAAGGAAAGCATAAATTTTGATTAATATCAAGGATAGATTTTATGCCTCCTTAGTGGCACTTCACACTAGTGCTTCAACTATCAAAGAGCTACTTTCTTGTAATTGTTTGGTTGGTTGTTGTCTTCTCCTATCAAAACAAAAAGGAAAACATTCTATTTTTTCATGTAACATTTTTGTAACTAAGTGTATCATACTACCATGCATTTTAAATTGTATTTTGAAAAATCAAGTTACAATTTTTATAGGGTTCCGCTAAGAAAGGAGATTTATAAATATCATTTTATTCTCAAAGTTCTTATTCTTTGATCAGCGACTATAAATGAAGGGCTTCATTACAATCTTTTACAAAACTCACCAACCATTGTTTTTATCATAGATGAGAAACAATATCTCACTATTCAAATTTTTAATAAGGTTATGTGAGAGACTACACTCCCGGGCCCAAACCTTCCAATGTAGGTTTTGGTACGTCCCATGCGAATGAGGTGGAGTCGTATTTGTTGTAAAATAGCGGAAGTTCAAATTACCAAGATTGATTGTGAAAATATTTTAGGCTTGTGAAAGATCTTCAAACTAACAATAGGAACGAAAAAAATTAATCCAAAAGAAAATGACACAAAACACCAAGATTTACGTGGTTCGGCAATAGCCTACATCCATGGGCGATGACGAACAAGTTTCACTATATCAAATTTGGGATAATACAAATTGGTGTAGAGGCACTCTCACAAACCCAAATCCTAAATACACCCAAATAGCTCTCTCTCACAAATACAAAACCAAAGAACCAAAGGTTCACGAATACCAAATGCCAAATGCAAATTGCGCACAAACCAAAGAGAGAGTCACAAAACAAATCCAAAAGTTGCAATGTACCAAGAGAGAGCAAATCACCAAACTGTAGAACCAAGTAGCTACAAACCTCTCTCACTATTCCAAATTGCAACCCACAAATATCAAAGAACCAAACAAAGGAGAACCTCTTTTTCTCACACCCACACACTCTATTTTCACCCTCTTCAATTGTCACAACACACTGCTTATATAGGATGTTAAGTCGGTGAAGATACAAGTCCTCTAGTCAGTAGAACTGTATTCCGTGCAAATACTAATCCAAGCAACTTTAAGTAGGACTCTAATTCTTATCTATTGAGCACGTGAGGTCCAATATCAATTCCAAGTTGAACTTGGATATCTAAGCCGGTTAGGTATCAATTTAAGAGTCCTAAAACAATTTGGAAATATAGTTAAACTTGAAATAGGACATCAAGTCTTATACGCCACTCCAAAAAAGCATGGATTAGGATAAGTTCAAGCCACCGACATCATAGTATTTATTACCTCTCAAGAAACATGTTAGGAGCAGAGTATGGTGGTTATGCCTCTAGCTAGATTCGAGATCAGCTGGTCCTCCAAGAAGAAAAGAGATAGAGAAGAGAGAAAAGGAACTGAATTATGCTTTACTCATTACTTGAATCTGTACAACAACCCCTTCTCACCTTTATACATCTTCCCACCCTTTAACTAACTTTTAACTACTAATTAACTCTCCCACTCTAGCTGTACACTCACAACTGACTCACAACTAACTACCACTCTCAATGCTAATCACACTTCAATTGCTACTCACTGACTTTTACATCCCATCATTGGCCTACTTGTGTAACACCAACTAACTAATCCTAACAATACCCTCCCCATTAAAGCACCTTGCCCACAAGGTGAGGGAATTGTTGTTGCAGCAAGTACAGACTCTCCCAGGTAGCATCTTCCACTCATTCACCATGCCATTGAACCAAAACTTGAGTGACAGACCTGTTCCTCAACTGATGAGTCCTTTCACATGTTCTGGTTTGAGAATGTCCTTAGAATCCACAGGAGGTAAGGAAGGAAAAGGTACCACATGTTGACCCAACTTCCCTTTTAAACATGAAACATGGAAAGTGGGATGGGGTCTTGATTCAAGGGGTAAATCCAATTTATAGGAAACACTACCAATCTTCTGCAATATCTAAAAAGGACCATAATATCTAGGTGATAATTTTCCCAAACGTTTCTGCCTCAATGACATCTATTTATATGGCTGCAACTTGAGGTACACCCAATCACCAACTGCAAACTCCCTCATGGTCCTATGCTTATCAGCAGCAACCTTCATCCTTCTGAGCTGCCACCAAGTTCTGCTTCAGTAAGGAAATGAGCTGCTGTCTAGTTTTCAAATGCACCTCCACACTGTCTACCTTAGTAGTGCTTGGAATGTAATCCAAGAGTCTTGGTGGTGCAAAGCCATATAAAGCCTCAAAATGTGTCATCTTGAGAGAGACATGAAAATTGGTATTAAACCAAAATTCAGCTAAGGGTAACCACTCCACCCAAGATTGTGGTCTATCTACTGCAAAATCCCTTAGATAATACTCTAAACTCTTATTGACTACCTCAGTCTGGCCACCTGATTGGGGGTGATAAGCTGAAGACATGGCCAATTGCACACCTTGTAACCTTATCAACTCCTGCCAAAAATGAGATGTAAATACAGGGTCCCTATCACTCACAATTATGGCTGGCATGCCATGCAACTTAAAGACATGTTGCATATATAGTTAAGCTACCTTGGTTGTAGAATAAGGATGGGACAAGGGCACAAAGTGAACAAATTTAGTGAATCTGTCTACCACCACTAACACCACATCCTTCAACTGAGACTTAGGAAGTCCTTCAACAAAATCCATACATCCATCCAAGGCTTCTCTGGTATTGGCAGAGGTTGCAAGAGACCAGCTGGATTACAAGTTTCAAACTTTAACCTTTGACAAGTGCCACACTCTCTGATCAACTTCCTCACATCTGCCCTCAAACCAGGCCAATAGAAATCTCTTTTAACCCTATGCAAGGTCTTAAGAAATCCTGAATGACCTCCTAAGGGACTATTATGAACTTGATGCAAAATAGCAGTCTTCAAGGCTTCACAAGTGCCTAGGTAGATTCTCCTTTTGTACAACAACAAACCATTCTGCAGAGAATAACCCTTAGGAACATTCTTCCCAGAATTCAAAGCTTGTAAAATACCCTACACCTGCTGATCCGTGGCATAGCTTGTTTTAAGGTCTGTCAACCAAGTTGGGGAAGGGAAGGAAGGCATACACAAAACTCCTTCTTGAAAGTCCAAATCATCCTCAAAAGTAAGATTCACATATTTAAACTTGCTAGACAACACATCTGAAGCCAAATCATCCTCATTTTCAACTTTCCTAGCCACAAGATTATCCTTACCCTTTTTATATTGAACCACAAAGGCATACCCTAATAATTTGGCAAACCACTTCTATTGAGTAGGAGTACCAATTTTCTACTCTAACAGGTACTTAAGACTTTGTTGATCAGTTCTAACAATGAAAGGTCTACCAACCAAGTATGCTCTTCACCTTTTGACAGTAGTAACCAGAGCTAATAACTCCTTCTCATAAGTAGATAAGGCCAAATTCCTACCTTTGAGGGCTTGGCTATGAAAGGCAATAGGCCGGCCTTGCTGCATCAAGACTACTCCCAACCCTTTTCTTGAGGCATCACACTCTATGACAAATGTGTTATCAAAATTTGGGAGAGCTAGCACAGGTGGTTGAACCATGGTAGCCTTCAACTGCTAAAAAGCTTGCTTAGCCTCTTCAGACCAAGAAAATGCATCCTTCTTCAATAGTGCAGTTAAGGGAGCAGTAATCTGACCATATCCCTTAAAAAAATTTCTATAGTAACCTGTGAGCCCCGAAAACCCTCTCAAGGACTTAAGATCAGTAGGGGTAGACCACTGCTGCATGGCAGTAGTCTTCTTAGGGTCAGTATGAACCCCAGCACCAATGATAACATGCATTAGGTACTCCACTTCATTACAAGCAAATTTGCATTTGGACCTTTTAGCATACAATTTAGTTAAAGCCAAAACCTCTAAAATAGATCTCAGATGGGTCACTTGCTCAGATAAAGAAGTGCTATAAACCAAGATATCATAAAAAAAATTAAAAAATAAAAAATAAAACAAATTTCCTTAAATAAGGCTTAAAAACCTGGTTCATCAAGGATTGGAAGGTTGAGGGGGCATTGGTTAAGCTAAATGGCATTACCAAGAACTCATAATGCCCCTCATGTGTTTTGAAGGCTGTTTTAGGCACATCCTCCTCCTTCATCCTGATTTGATGGTACCCTGATCTCAAATCAAGCTTGGAAAAGATAGTTGCTCCATTCAACTCATCTAACAGCTTATTAATAACTGGAATTGGAAACTTATCCTTCACATTGATGTTGTTCAATGCTCTATAATCAATGCACATCCTCCAAGACCCATTTGCCTTCCTTACTAACAAGACAGGTGAAACAAAAGGACTAGTGCTATTTTTGATTGACCTAACAGACAACAACTCTCTCACAATCTTCTCAATTTCATTTTTTTGATAGAAAGGGTATCTATAGGATCTTTGGCAGACTAGCTGAGAGCCCTCCATGAGAATGATCTGGTGTTCATGACCCCTCACAAATGGTAGACCTGTAGGAGTCTCAAAAACCTCTCCAAATTCCTGTAATATCAACTCCACTTCTGTAGGAACAGTATCTTCCAACACCACACCAGCTGCAAGAGTGATTTGAAGCAGCAAACCCTTCCTCACTAATCCCTTGAGCAACTGATTACAATCCATGAAAGAAGTGTCTGAAGAGGGGCTTAAACCTTACAGCAAGACTTGTTGATCCTTATAATGGAATTTCATAGTTAAAAACTGAAAATCCCAGTGTATTACACCCAAAGTACTCAACCACTGAGTGCCCAACACAACATCACAACCCCCTAATGCCAAAACATGAAATTGAACACAAAATTCCACTCGTTGCACACACACTGGTACATTACTACAAAAACTTTGAGTTTTCACCCCAGTACCATTAGCCACCTTAACCTCCAAAATTCTTGAAACATCAACCTTTAACTGTAAACTAGAGACCAATAATGCATCCACAAAATTATGAGTACTACCTGTGTCAACAAGTATCACTAACCCATTGCCATTAATCTTGCCCCTAACCCTCATAGTGCCTGCTGTAGGAGTTCTCGTTAAAGCATACAATGTAATTCCCACATCTTCTTCTTGTTCAATTTGTTTATTAAGATCACTGCCCACTTCCTCATCCACCTCAGTAATTTGCACTCTAGATTGTAGTCTTGGTATTATATTAATTCCCTTTAAAAGAAACAATTTAACATTTTTACACTTATGCCTAGGCCCTCATTTCTCATCACAATTATAACACAACCCTTTCTTTCTCCTTTCATCCATTTGAGCAGGAGTAATTCTCTTAACTAGTATTTTTGGTTTAGTATCTAATATTGCATTACTCTTAGGTAAACCAAGAATGGAAGTGTTACCTGATTCTTGTTGGCACCTCATGCTCTTCCTGCTGCTCCACACATATTCTTCTTGAATCTTGGCTAGTCCAAAAGCTTCATTCAAGGACTGAGGATTGAGCATTCTATAGGTAACCTTATTTCATCCTTTAACCCACTTAAGAAGCAGCTGAGCTTATGTAAAGGAGAAAGGCCCTTGACTCTATTAGACACAGCTTCAAATTCTGCCTTATACAAGGCCAGAGTTGAAGTTTGCCTCATCCTGGTCAGCACCTCTATAGGATCATCATAAGCACTAGTTCCAAATCTTGCATGTAAAGCTGGTACAAAAGATTCCCAATCCGAGGACACCTTTGCTTCTTCTGCTTCTTGGAACCAAATCAATGCCTCCAAGTCCATGTGAAAGGAAGCTATCAATAGTTTTTCTGCAATTGGAGTTTGGTAATACCCAAAATACTGGTTAACTTTGTAAACTTAGTTAGCAAGATCAACACCTGAGAATCGCGAAAAATCCAACTTCACAGACTTTGCAAGTGACAAGGTTGAAGAACTTGAAATTGAATTTGATTGCACATTTCTTTGAGGTGAATTCTAATTCACATCTATGGAATTCAGCTTCTATAAGATCACATTGATGTTCTGATTCGTCTTGTTCAAGGTTCTGGTATGAATGCCTTGAATCTTTTGTATTTCTTGGATGTCCCTGTTATGGTGATCAGAGGTAGTACGGAGAGAAGCAATGGCTTCATTCACCGTATTCATGGCAGCGGCTCATGTCTCAGTCATGGCAGTGTAGGAACAATGCTCTAATACCAATTGTTAGGAGTAGAGTATGGTGGTTATGTCTCTAGCTGGATTCGAGGTCAGCTGGTCTTCCAAGAAGAAAAGAGATAGAGAAAGAGATAGAGAAGAGAGAAAAGGAATTGAATTATGCTTCACTCATTACTTGAATCTGTACAACAACCCCTTCTCACCTTTATACATCTTCCCACCCTTTAACTGACTTTTAACTACTAACTCTCCCATTCCAGCTGTACACTCACAACTCTCAATGCTAATCACTCTTCAATTGCTACTCACTCACTCTTACATCCCATCACTGGCCTACTTGTGTAACACCAACTAATCCTAACAAAACAATAGAGGTTCTACTGTTGTTATTATCCCTTCGAGGTCAAAAGTTTTACAATAGAATCACCACTTATTTTAATTGAGAAAATAACAAACTAAAAGAATTGAAAAGATACGTCATTGTTATCATCCCCTAGGTCAAGGGTTATAGCTACACTATCTCAAGAAATCACTCTCCTAGGTACTATAGCACAAGTTGAAGCTTTGGCAGCCAGAAGAGCTATGGAATTTGCATTGGAAATGGGTATCATGCAAGCAATTGTTGAGGGTGATTCTGAGATTATTTTTAAAGATCTTATAAACTTTGATCCATCATTAGGATTGCATAGTCATCTAATTGAAGACATAAAACTCCTGGCTTCTCATTTTTCTTGTATTAATTTTTCTCATGTACGTTGTCAAGGGAATGTTGTTCACACTCTCGCTAGAAGGGCAATGCTATCGCTCATTTTACTTGTTTGGATGGAAAATGTTCCACTAGATATTTCTAATGTAGTTCAAGCCGATTTGGCTTCTTTGATTTAATGAAATTGATGTCTTTCTTCTAAAAAAAAATAATCCAAGTGTTTCATTTGAATTCAAATTCCTTTATTTTTTTAACATAATTCAAATTGTTTTATACACTTATAAATGTAGTTTCATTTATGTAAAAAATTAAAACAAAAACACATTTAACTCTTTCTACAAAATAATAAAAAAAAATTAAAAAAAAAACACTGCTTATTTATCTATCATATCTATCCAACTCACTTACAATAAAGTCCAATTTTTCTATAAAAAATAAAATTCCACTAACTCACATTTTTTACACGCTTAGGGGGTGTTTGGATTTGCTGTTTCCATAACTCATAACTCAAAAATGATGGGACCCATGACTTAAAAGATTGTTTGGATTTCAATAACTCTGTTTCCATCACTCAATTCTCTGATTTTTGAGTGATGAGTTATGGAAACTGAAAATACATTTTAACTATTTTTAGTTTCCATAACTTACTCAATGGCATTTTTGTAATTAAAATTACATATGGGTCCCACGATTAGACTTTTTCTCCTTTTCTTTTTTTCTTCTTTTCTTTTCTTTTCTTTTCATGTTGGTTTTTGGGTTTGGTTTCTGGGCTTGGGTTCCTTTTTTTTTTCTTCTTCTTCTTTTCTTTTCTTTTCACGTTGGTTTTTGGGTTTGGTTTCTGGACTTGGGTTTTTTTTTTTTTATCACTAGGTTTCTATTCCTTTTTTTTCTTCTCGAGTTCGTCGAAGTTGTCGCCGCTGTTGATGTTGTTATTGCTGCTGTTGTCACTGTGGGTTGTAGCAGCGGCTATGGTGGTGGTTTTTTTTTTTTTTGGGTTTTTGGAAAAGAAAAATACTGGATAGTCTAATAAATTACTGGATAGCTATTTGGTTATATTGTAGATCTGGGAAAAGTATGAAAATAAGGATCATGGTGGGCTTGATTAAAATATGTGTTAACATGGATGAAGAGAAAAGCAAAGAAAAATAGGGGAAAACGAAGGGGAGAGGTAGGGGAAAAAGAAAAGAGAGAGAGAGAGAGAGAGAGAGAGCAAAGTCAACTGACATTGGGTCAGTGGGTGGGTCCCACAAACAATTGAAAAATATTGAGTGATGACAAGTGAGTGATGGTGCCAAATGGAGTGGGGTGTTTTAAGTGATGAGTGATGAATGATGAGTGATGAGTGATGGATGATAAGTGATGAGTGACAGAAATTGAGTGAGGAGTGATGAGTGATCAAAAAAAAAAAAAATCCAAACAAGGCCTTACTTTTTCAACGTCCAAAAAAAAACTGCTTATCATTTCTTCTGAAAAACAATCTAGTTATCAGTTATGACATACATGTTATTTTCAAAAGAAGGAAGGTAATCAATGAGAAGAAATTAAAGATTATTTTTGCCATTAAGAAATTTTATGTTGTTGTGTACGTGTTATTTACTTATTTGATTTTTAGGCCATTGAATATCTTAAAATTATATACTATGTACAATTAATATCTCTCTCTCTCTCTCTTTTTTGTTCTATTCAACCAAATGATAGTTAAATTAGGCTACTTTTTTTTTTTTTAATTTTTTTTATGTTATCTTGATTCGATCAATAAAATTTTGTACATTTCTTGAACTTTCTCCAAAAAAAATAAAAGCAATGGGACCAAGGTGGCTGATACTGTATCGGTATCAACCGTACCGGTTTGTATAACAGTATCAAAACGCCAACGTTTCGTACTGATTTAAATATCGAGCGTATCGGCCATACCAGTCGATTTTGGGCATTACCAGTCGGTACCGGGAGTACCAGCCAGTATAGGAAAAAACTTTTTATTTTTATTTTTAAGTTTTGTAATTTTTGAATTTTTGTAAGGGCAGAATGGTAACTTATTTGCACTAACTTATTAGTATTATTTATTTTCTTAGTATGCAATGAATAATTAAGCTTTATTTTTTATATTGTGTTTTTTTTTCTTTTAATTAATGCTAAAGTCTAAAATCATGAATAATTTGTTCTAAATTGAGGTAATTTTTATATTTATTATAATACACACACACACACACACACACACACACATATATATATATATATATATTTATAAATATAAAAAGTATTGGTAAACCTAAAACAGTACACTAATATTGACCAGTACCAAATTATATCATTCTATTGGTCAAACATGTACAGTTTCTGGTACGAGATTTACTCCATTTAATGGGACCCTAGAACTATTGCGAGTACTTGTCTCATATTTTATGACTATTTCATTGTGTGAGTGTCAAGACTTTTGAATTTTTTTGTTAATATATTTTTTTTGTTGGGTTTACTTCTTCTTTCTATTTTACAATATTGATGTAATAGAAATTCATCTTTGGAGTCTTTTTTTTAACACCTTTTTTAGCACATTTTTGCAAATTTACTTATTTATGTGTTCACTTGTATATATGAGATTCCTAAACTGGTTGAATTGTTATTTGTCATTATTATTTTGCTATGTCTTTTTCGGGTGGTTTGAATTTAGGTATAGAAGGCCCATACTTGTTGCCAGAAATAGGTTTCATGAGAACTTCTAATGAGACAATTTTACTCCACATATCCCATAAAATATAACCTCATAAAATTCATTAACAAAAAATATAAACAAAAAATAGAAAAGCTCCTGATCATGCGCATGGTGCGTGTTTAGAAGTTAGTATATATATGGTTAGGTTCAAGTTACACATAGTATAATTCTAGATAATGTTACACCACATAATATTTTTTTATTGGATTAATATTTCAATAATCTAACCATTGGATTACATATTCTCTATATTCTTAATATGCATACCAAGTTTATATTCTTAACATGCATAATAAGTTATGTTCCAATTGGATGTTAAGTACTATTCAATTTAGAAATTCATATTTTATGCACAATTTTAAACACAAAAAAAATGAAATTTAAACATTTGACCAATGATAGAGTTTGTTTGTCAAAATTCACATCAAATAAAAAATATATATGAGTAATGTAACATAGTTTAGAGTTATACAAGGTGTAACTTTAAGCAATATTATACAACTTAATATTTTTTTATTGGATTAAAATTGATGATGCTGAAAATCGTCAATAAATTGCACAGTTCTCACATGCTCAAGACGACACCTGTGAAACAAAAATAAAGAAAACCCTAGGAGAGTACTAGTGTGGTACCGGCCAAAGACCCTTCGAAGGTTAAGTTAGGGAACTTTTCATAACTCTAGAGTGCCAAAGCTAGGGGAATTATGCGTACCTTGGCTAAAAAGATGTTTCCTTGTGGGAGAGATTCTCTTTAATTCGCGTATTTTGCGAAATCCATTCCTTATAGGAGTCTTCTTGATTAAGGTTTATCGTGGGGTGCAAGGTATACTCATACGTGGAGCCCAAGAAAAAGACATGCTGGACCCGTCAAGAATTCCTTTCACCCCCGTCAGCTTCATCCCGTCAATTACTTATTCTGTTTATGCTTTTCTGGTCGTCTCGTCCATGCATAGATGATCTTGAGGTGCACTTGTCAACCTTGAGATGGACCGTCAGCTTTGTGGAGTCATTTACGGGTGCATTAGCAAAGTCATTAGATACAATCGATCTATTCCCTTTGCTTAGACTTCAAGAATTACCCTTATCACAAATTTTGGTAAATCCACGATTAGATTTTATTATATTCATATACTTTCCACTCTTGCAAAATTTCAAAACGATTAAAAATCACTAATTATGTCATCAATCAAATGTTTAAAATTAAAATTTTTGCAATTTAAAATTATTCATTTAAAATGGGTTTATGGATCAAATAGTAAATACCTTTGGATTGGAGAGAAATTTGACATGCACATAAAAAATATAGAAAACATATAATCCAATTATGGAATTTTCAAATTATTATTCCAAATAAAAAGTTATCAGATGATGTAACATTCTTGAATTATATATATATATATATATATATATATATGTATGTATGTATGTATGTATGTATGTATATGTATATATCATTTTCCTCCTTAAGTTTTGGCTTTGTTTGTTTCGTAGTTTTTCTCTTTTAAATCTCTCTATTTCTCTGTTTCTTCTCTTCAAATGATGAATCTTTCTTTGAGTCTAGTGAAGGTAGATATTCCTCCACTAGAATCGCAAATTATCTTTGTCTCTATTTGGTATTGAATTTCAATTAGCAATCATTGATCTATCTCTTCAATCTCCCTTAGTTAGGATTGCCACCTATTGACCATTATCTGATGTTGAATTCAGCCATCAACCTTAGCAGTTATATTTTTTCATTGAAACATTCTTAATTTGCGCGTTTGATTCTACTCAACCTTTTTTTTTTCTTTTTTAATTTATATTCTAAATTTTCACCATGAATGAAAATTATGTAAAAGGAACTAGAGTAAAAAATTTCAATCCCTCATTTATTTTATTTGTTTTTAATTTTTATATCAAATTTTCTTTATCATCTATATAACATAAAAATCACCTTAAAAATTTATAATGCAAATTCACTTTATATAACAAAAAATATATTAAACAGGACAGAGTTTTTTCTATAAAATTTGTGTGATATAGTTTTAGTGTTAAATCCATTTTCCTGAATTTTTTTTTTTAAATTTTTATAATGCATGTAGTCTTTCGAGCTCTATCTCCACTCTGGCAGCTTAAATTTTTGGAACAATTCATAGCTTATTGTTATATCAATGAGGTTTGTCATAAGGTCGAACCCTACCCCCGGTTTTTCCAATTTAAACTTAATTTTGGGACTATTAGTAATTTATTATGGTATTAGAGTAAGTAGTCTTAAGTTCGAACAATTCCTTGCCTTACTAATTTAAACTTTTGGTACAATTGTTAATTTATCATAATATAAAAACTATCTTTTTTCTAAGGCAACAAAGCAACTTTGTATAGGAAATGATATTCTCAAGAATTTCTCTTATCCAGACGGCTAGAATTTTGAAAATGCTTATATGTACAACATGACATAAACTAATATGGTGGAAATGGTTAAAAGAGCAATCACCTAGCTAGATATTAAAAGATAAGTAATGAGAGTGTGATCAGTTGCTTGAGATTGCTTCCGCTTTGAAAAAACTCTGCATCATGGTTACCGCCTCCCTCCCATCAGGCCTAATTACCTTTAGAGATTTCTTCTCACCACTGATACTTCATTTCCTCAATTGGGAATCTGCATAGCTTTCATACATGGTTGTATGAGGTCTTTTAATAAGTGGCTACTAGCTAGCTTGGGTTGCTGGACACGACTCGTTCATGATATTTTGAAAGTAGTTTGCAATCTCATTTTCCTCAATTAACCAAAGATTAATTTCCCTCCACCACAATAGCATTCTCATTATTTTGTTGTCATCTTATCACTGTTGAAAGACGAAAAAACATTGTTTTCTTGTCCCTTCTCCAACCAAACCTCTTGTGATTTCTATCTCCACACTATTTCTTGGCTCAACAACCGTTCATAGAACTCCTATAGTAGTTTCTTCATCATTAGCACTTTTATTCTTCATATGTTGTTGACACCAACAAAAGTGCTCCACAATTTTAAGTGTGAGGATTGCGTGCGGCATGCCTGTGCTGCTTAAACAATAGTTTAAATGCTTCTAACCCAGTCATCTTAGTATTCCATGCATCTTGAATTATATCTGATCTGTGAGGATCTCGTGTTCGTACTGCATCAAATCTAAATGGCTGTGTTTCCTTCCCTTTTACAATTTCAATTATAGCGCCAATTAATGGCTTGTAATTTTGAGTGTATTGCTAGCAACTGAAAAACACTAGCCTTTGGGAAGATCAGCCTTCACTCCTTGCTACATATTACTTCATCTAGCCTCTCCTATATATTCGTAAGTATCCTACGTTCGTTACACCATGTGTATTTTGACCCTGCAAAACCAGCATCAATATCATGTTGCTCCATGAAATCCTCTAAATTACCCACTGAAGAGGAGACTTCCTTCTTCCCATGCACCCTTCTCTTTTTGGGAAATGATGCAATTGAAATCTATTGGATATGCATATGTGAGTAAAGTCTCACTTTGAATTATTATGATAAGAAGGGGGTTAATATAACATGATTGGGTTTGGGCTCAAACTTATAGACTTAAATTTTTAGGTAAAAATGTTTTTCTTATAGGTTATATTAACTAGTTAATTGGAGTTCCAGATGGTTTTCTTGAGAGTGGTTAGACAATGTTGGGTTAAGATAATTTGACCCCGGATAATTAATTCAATTACCGAAGTTGATTAATTAGGTCAAATTACATGCAAATTGTGGAGGCACTAACAAATTACCAAATAAACTAAATGCGGTGGAAATTAAATTGACATGAAAATTTGTTGACAAATGGGGAAAACTTTTCACAAGGCAAAAACCCCACTGGGTGAATTTAAGGTCACCACTCCCAAGAATCCACTAATCAATAATCAAGCGATTACAAGTATAAGAAATCTTACAACTACCCTGACCTATCCCAAAATACCAACCTACAGTTGAACCTTCGCTTCAATACCCAATTGGACTTGATCTTGTAGTAGCCTTATTTTCTTTGTTGCACAAATCTCCAATTTATGACTAACTCCTTTGCAAGGATCCCAGTACGTGACTAACTCCACAGCAACCCTTTGATTGTTGTAGTTAATTTGCAATAGCTTCACATAAAAACACCAATAAGATCTTCAATGTTGGTGCTAAAGAATTTGCTTGGTTACAAAACCTAAAGGCTTACAAGAAACGCAGCAAGAACTCTTTCTTTTGTAGGAGGAGGTTAGGGTTTCAAAAGGAAAACCTTATAAAGCTTTCTAGGGTTAGGGGTTTTTTTCTCCACCTCCTTATTTAAATAGGAGTTTAATGGGCCTTTTAAATAGGCTCTTCTATTCCAATTAGGTTTACACAAACCTTAGACTTTCCTAGTCCTATAAAGATTATACAAACTCATAAACAAATAGCCTTTAGGAATCAAAATGTTGCAAGCTATATCAAAAATCTCATAAGCTCAATAGATCGAGAGGTATCGAGACAGACTATTCCAATTAGGTTTACACAAACTTTAGACTTTCCTAGTCCTATAAGGATTATACAAATTCATAAACAAACAGCCTTTAGGGATCAAAATGTTGCAAGCTATATCAGAAATCCCATAAGCTCAATAGATCGAGAGGTATCAAGATAGGCATTTAGCTTTAATAAATCTCGATAGATTGACAGGTATTGAGGTGGTATCGGGACCTACAGATTCAGCTTTTCTTGAGTAGTTCTTGAGTAATCTCCATATCTTCAATGTAACCACTTGTAATGATCATCTTGAACCTACTTAGATTTACCAAAATACAAGTAAAGTGCATTTTGTCATAGGATATGCCAATTACATAAAAAAATGAACCTAATAGACAAGAATAAATAATTTCATACATGAGTGCAAAAATTAAAACTAAGCAATGAAACTGGTTAAAAACTAAAAGTTTCACTTATAATCGGTTGGCACTTAAAATAGTTTCATATAAATGCGAAAATTTAAATTAAGGACATGTTTGGTATGATATAATAGACATTGTAAATATGATATCATCCAAGATCATACAGAACCATTTAAAATAACAAATTAGACTTTAATATAACATAAATCATTTGAGGTGACAAATTACAATTTATTATTGGCATCTTGCTTTCCTTTATTAAGAGAACTGGGATTCAAATCTCCCACCCTATTATATTATGGAATTATTATTAAAAGAAAAAAAAAACTTTAATATTTTGCATATATACATATCCAAAAGAGAAAACAGAGCAGGATTATTTATATATATATATATATATATATTTGGCTTTTTTTCTCAGCTAATAGAGCAGGATTATTGGTTTTATTAAGAGAACAAATTGGTTTTATATTTTCTACGAAAGTTTATAAATATGATTTAAAGTTATGCTCTTCTCAAATATTATTATTATTATTTAAGGTTTTATTATATTTTATAAGCCATGTTAATGTAGCATCCGAAGAATTTAAGTTCCAACCCAACCTAGCCTCATCCACTTGTCAACCCAAACCAACACTTGATTGTCTGTTTGGGCCGTTGTTAAAAGTCTCACCTCCTTTCCCACGCATTTCGAAATAATGGACTTCCTGTGTCAGCCCAAATTGTGTCCTCACTTGTCATACACCTTTATAGGATTATACTAGGATTTTAGCTAATGAAAAATCGATGTCAGAACTTAATGCCATGGGAACCACCTGAGAAGGGATCGATGGACACAACTCATTGTGGATGCTGCTGCTGCTGAGGCTCGATCAAAATTTAAATATTGCATTGTCTGGCAATGGTGGCCAGAGATATTGACAATAAAGAGGTGGGACTGGGGTGTGTTATTTTTGGGATCCTATGCTTAAAATCACAGGGAAAAACACGTGGGAGTTGTTTGGGTTAGGCCCCAATTAATACTACCATAAAAAAGAAAGACCACCATCCATTTTTCTTTTTCTTTTTCTTTTTCGAAGGGGCAAAAATGTTGTCTGAAAAATAATTAATGTATATATATAAGCAGAGAGAACAAGATGATTCTTCAATTTCTGACCACAAAGATTCCAGTTGATGTTTTGGGCTCAAAAAGAATGTGTTTGGGAACATGATGCACGTGGAAGAGATTGTGTTGATTGTCCCCAATAGCCTATAGGCCCCATGAAATAATACCTATGAATTAAAAGGTTTGCCAGCTGCCTGACACACTATTTCTAGGTTTGGACTTTTTTTTTAGTTTGAGAAGATGGACCTTTTTTTATGTTGGTTCCCTAATTTATATGAAGATGAATATGGAGGCACAATGATTATAAAATAGACTGGAATAATTTTTTTTCTTATTAAAACAAATTATAGTTAAGCAAAAAATTCAAGAAACTAGGGCAGTTTTCACTTTCCTCTCGTTGCTTTAACAAAAGATTCTTTCATGTAATGATTTTAAATTTAGGGTCAAATTTCTAATTTCCTAGCTATCCTTTTTGTTTTTGTTGAGAGTCACTTTCCTATCTATCAAAAGCAATATATAACACTTAATTTTTTTTTTTTTTTTTTTTTTGATGAGAATACATAACACTTAATTAACCTTAGAATAAACAATTAACACCAATATTTCTCTAGCAATGGCTTTTTTTTTTTCTTTTTTGAGAAGATTTCCTAGCAATGTGAATGGCTTTAGCTGACCTAAATCTTTTCTTGTTAGGGTTGCTGAATGCTGAGGCCATTCATGATCATGAGGATAGATCCGACTAAGTTTGTACTTGTGTTTTCTCTCCTTTTATGCGTCTTTCATGGATTTTTATTCAAAAAAAAAAAAAAAAGACGCCAACCATTATCAAATGTAGAATCTCAATGAACGAATTTTTTGTATCAAATGTAGAATCCTTGTGGGTAAAAAAAAAAAACCCTAAATGCACGTCTTCAAAGAGAAACTCAAAATTATATATTTATATATATATATATATATTGTTTCAACGGAAAATAAATTCATTGAAGATATTTAAATACATGTTAGTAAAGTACTAAATTAATTAAGTATCTTATATATCTTTCTCCCAACCCAATTGTCTCGTTGCTTGGAATAACGTTGCGGTTATGCAACCACCCCAACAACTTTGCAATGGAAATACTAACAAATAAGCCCTAAAAATCTTTCTTATTATGCAAGTAGGAAAAATATTCTTTAGATAAACTGAAATTTCCTCGGGATATGGTTTTTCACTATTTAGAACTAGATATATTCCAACATTTTAAAATACAAATTCAATAAATAGTTAAAATATATGGCCCAAAATTAACTTTTTAAATCTTTTTTGAGTATTGTTCCAAGAAAGAATTTAAAGTTTATATATTGATCATTGGTTGGCGATATAGGAATCATGTGCTTAAAGTTAAGTTATGAGTGAACTTCGAACCCACTTGTGGGAGCACGGTGGCTCCTCATTCCCCATTCACCTAGGTCTCTTAAGTAATATTAGTTTTAAGTACATTTAAATAAGGCATTTTTTGCGGATTGACTAGTCACCCCTTTACCTTCATTTTCATGTAGCAAAAAAATAAAATAAAATAAAAATCCACCATTTAGGACCTCTATTTTCCATCAATTTAAAAATATATATTTAACAAATATTTAAAATTGAAAGCATACGTTTCAAATTAACTTTGGTTCTTCTTTTTTTTTAGTATCATTCCGAGAGAGAAACACAAACTTATATTGACCATTTGTTGATCTAATTGGGACCAAATTAGGGGCCACGCCACCTTATGGCCAGGATAGTCCCAGGACCACCCTGACCTAAAAAAAAAAAATTTAAAAATTATACATAATAATTTAAAATTTTATATTTATCTACCTTTAAAAAAAATTTGGGAACACCCTAAATTTTTTTTATGCCAATAAAATTAAATTTTGGTCTATAATTTGAACAACTTAACAATATATTAGAGTCTTTCAAGAAAAAAAGAATCACATACTTTTATATTATTTTAAGCCTATAATACGACTTTACTTTTAGATTTTACTTAACACATTGTCATTGTACGATTACTTTTTCTCAAAAATATTATAATATATATTATACAACTAATTGGTCAAAGTCACGTAAATTTAGTTTTTTTTCATTGTACAACTACTTTTCTTTTTTCTTTTTTATGATAATTTTGATTAAAAAAATAGCAGTTTTAGTTAATTAAGTGAATAAACATAAAAAGTTACTTAATTTTTATATAACATCAATTAATTCATTATATATATAAAAAATAAACTTTTTATTTTATGATTAGAATTAAATATGTGATTGTCCATTCTAAGGAAATTTGATAAAATTTACACGAAAAGTGTCACTAAATATTATGTTTTTTACATTTTGCTATCATATTATTAGTAATAAACTTATTATATTTTTATTTATATAATTTAAACTTTTATTAATTATATTATTTATGACGTCACTGGTTCGGCCATTGGTCAGATCTCGGTCCGACCAAAAAACCAGTAACCAGTCCCTTTTCCAATTATTTCACCGTACTGGTTTATAAAACCATGGAAAAAACCCTAAAAAAAAAAAAAAAAAAAAAAAAAAAAAAAAAAAAAACAACAACAACAACAACAACAACAACAAAATTGAATGAAAATCTGGAAAAAAATATATAATAAAACCACTAACGAGGCCCAAACCAAATGCCAATAGAAAAGCCCAGTACAAGATCAATCTCATCCCAAACTAAGACTATCACTACTCCAACACCAACACAATTACGTTTTTAATTCAACAAATATTAAAAAAATAATAATAATTCTTACTGCCTTAGTGCCTTGCGGATTCACAAGTCATTAAACAATTTAAACTAAAACTAAATCAAACTTAAAGGCTAAAAGGAAATAAGAAACTCACTTGCTCTCTTCAGCCATCACGGTCCATCCCTGTTCAGCAATACTGACAACAACTACAATTGAACTCCATAAGATTTATGTTATAAAACTTTATGTATTTGCGTGTTTTTTTACAATTATTGTTGTTGTTGTTGTCAATATATAAAATTTTCTTTTTATTAGATTGTGTAATATATGCTTTTTGAGGAACACCTTGGAAAAAATTTCTAGAGTCGCTACTGGACTAGGTAACTAATGTCAAGTTGCTAAACCCATTTGTGGTCTCTCATCCCTCAGGACCCTCATGAGTCATGACATGATATTGGTTTTAGACACACCCAAATAAGGCCTCTTTGGAGTGAACTAGTCACCCTCTATGGCTTCTTTTCTTTTCTTTTTTTTCTTTTTTTCTATTTCTATAGGGAAGATATTTTTTTTCCCCACTATTTTGGACCTCTACTTTCCATCATTTTAGAAACTCGAATTCAAGAAATAGTCGAAACATATGTCCCAAAATGAACTCTTTATTATTATTATGATTATTATTATTATTATTTTGGAGTATTATTCCAAAAAAGAAACACATGCTTATATTTACCACTAGTTGATGTTACTAGGACCATGTGGCTAAAGTTAAGATATGGTTGAACCTACTTGTGGAAGAGCCATGGTCGCTTGTCCCATACCCCCTTATCTCCTATCGCTAAGCTCCTCAAGTATTGGTTTTAAAAATATCAAGATAGGGTCTTTTGCAAACTTACTGGTCAAAAGCTATCTTATAAAAAATTAGGAAAAAATAAATGGCCTTATTGCCCAATCTTAACTTTACCCAAGTTCTATAAATATTTTTCATTCAATATTTGAGAAACCCAATCACGCCTGTTAAATTTTGGAAATAATACCTTCTCATATGATAACCTTTTTAATTTAGTTATTTTAATCAAGGGAAAGACTTATCCAAGTAGATTTTCAGTTAAATAAAAATATTTTAAAAGTTGATGCCACATTGTACTGTTAAAATGTTAAATAATATGAGTATAAAATCAACAATGTTATAGACACAATAAATTTTAATTTACAATTTTGTTCACAACTTGTTAAGGTGATAAATTTTGATTAGTGCAACAACAATTTTGCATGAGATCACTATTGCCATAATTTTATTATATATAGATCACAAAATATTGGTTCAATATATTTTTTTTAAAAGAGAAATTTTATTAGGTTTTAGACTTATTGACATACGATGTTGCAAATAGAGTTCAATATTCAATGGAATGCACAATATGTAGTTATCCAATTGAATTTAAAAGAATGACTTTTGGAGACTATTTGTTTGTTTCGATGATAATATTTTCTATAAAATGAGTTCTTTTTTAAAAAGTATTTTTTTATAAAATTATCTCATTTTTCTATATTTGATAGCAACCTTAAATGAGTTGAAAAATAATCTTCTAACGTCCTTTATTTAATTTGCTGTGAGACAAAGTTGTTTTCTAAAAAAATTTAGTAAAAAAAAAATCTCTAAAAATAAACCATGTTTTTTCTGTTGACTAAATATATAATTTTCTTTTGACTTATTTTTTTTGATATTATCAAATATTGAAAAACATAAAAAAAAAATATATATATATATATATATCTTTACATAAAGCCCTTCTAGGTTGTGAGATCATGTAGGTGAGTGTTACTAACGGAACTCTTCACATTATCTTCTAAATCCAGATTTGCAAACAGGTCCTTTTACAAGACGGTCCTTTTTTATGAATTCCCATTCTTTTAACCTTTAGAAAATAATCATATAATCTATATATACATGCAACTAGTGATCAACTTGCTGAGAGTAGAATCTTTTTGTTCCAAAGATGCATGCATGTTAAACAAGTGGCCCGACACTAATTTCTTTTTTTTTGAGAAAAAAGTAAGCTTCTATTAATTGAGGAAAATCAGATTGGAATACATTGCAAATCTCCTTTTTTTTTTTTTTTTTTTTTTTTTTCATTTTCTCAAAAAGCAAAATAAAGCTATGCAAATCCTACTGTGCATTTGAAAAATGAAGAAAAAAAGTAAAACAGTTTTTTTTTTTTTTTTAAATCTAAAAATCTTAAAAGTAGATATGTTTCCACTAGAATTCTTCATGTCAGACCCAACTCTCCAAAAATCTACAACTTTTCCCCCATAAAACTCATGATGGGAAATTGCAGAATCATATTAACAAATTTTGGTGTACCATACAGTCATACAGAGCCTTCAACTCACTTCACAGTTCACATGCATGCTTTCTCATGATGTGGGGGGAGTTGCTGTAATAGGGATTGGACGGTATGGCAGTGTTTCGAAGGGTCAGGACCACGAATGAATGACAAAATGGGGTCCCCTGTCTTTCAAGTTTCAACTCCCCTTGTAAGAATAATACACTGACCACCAAATTTCAGAGTTGGGGGGGAGGCACGCACTTTGATTTGACACCGCCTTGTCATCTCTAGCTATCCACCACCAGCCTAGCCTACTGAGTCCTTCTCTCTCTCTTTTCCAATTTACTACCCCAAAAGAGAAAGCACTCGAAGCCTTGTCAGACTACTGTAATTTTTCTTTTTATAGTTTGTTTCTAGTTTTTTACTCAAATGCATCAGTCTTGTGGAAAATTGGTCATGCACGGGTACACTTTTTTACAACAATGGAACAATTTACATCATTTTTGCGGCAACTCGTTGTGGTGAGATGCGAATGGTAAAGATGCGAAATCATATAAACTTATTAATTTTTTTCATAGTTCAAGTAATCTTAAGGTGGTGAATCATGATAAAAATTGTGTAAATTGTTATAGTTCTAGCATTTTTCTTTTAACAACTAAAATATTTTGAATATGATATTAAGAGGTATACTCTTGCTCTTATGCAAATTATGTTTGTGTAACCCGATTTAGATTAATATATATTATTGTAGTATTCTAGAGTTTGTTTGTATTTAACCTTTTCTTTTAAAATTTTTAGTCAATTTGTTTTTGTAAACTTTTTAAAGCTTTACTATTTTTTTTTCTTTTTTAATTAGGTGCAACTGTATATTAATTAACTTTCAATAAAAAAAATTATCCAAAAAAAACCTCTAAACACACACCCAGTTTGTCAATTTTTTTGCATTTCACCTGAAAATTTGAGGTTTACATTACAAAATAAAAATGAAAATTTTGATTTTAAACCTAATATATTAAACTTCACACTTTCAAAAGTTCTACATTAAACAATACACTTCTAAATACATTTTTAATCCAAACCATAAACCCATACTTGTGATGCAATTAATAGAAAATGCTTAAATAAAACAACATGGAGTGAAATGGAATGAAATAAATTCATATATAATAGACACAAGTTAAAAGAATCAAAATATGTCATTTTGTGATGCAAGTTTCTCTATTATAATCAAAGTTATGTATTTGTACTTCCTCTTATTTGAGGTAATATTGAATCCACTAGAAATAGTTAATCTCAACCTCAACAGAAATTTAATAAAATAATTGACCACCCACCAAATTGGTTTAGGCCTTATAAATTTTTTTTTTTACCCAAATTTTGATGGCCTCCAAATTGTTAGTTTGTAAATAGATTTTAAAGAGAACAAGTGAGCATTAGCATTGAAAAATGCTAATGCTATATCTAAGCCTTTTTTAGCATTTTATGGCTTAAAATGTGCTGCATCAAAGGATGCTAAACACAACTATTGTAAAAATTTTTACAATAGTGCTACAGTACAATTCTATCTTTAGAATTGTACTGTAGCACAATGGTATAAAAAATATATATATTTTAATCCACCGATTTCTCTCTCTTCACTCTCTCTTTCTCCGCTCTCTTCACATTCTCTCTGCTCTGCTCTTTCCTCTTCCAAACCCAAACATCATCTGCTCTCTCCGCTCTCTTCACATTCTCTCTGCTCTTTCCTCTTCCAAACCCAAACTTCATCTGCTCTCTCCGCTCTCTTCAATCTCTCTGCTCTTTCCTCTTTCAAACCCAAACATATCATCTCTTTCTCATCTGCTTTGTTTTTTTGGCTGTGACCGGTGCTTAAAGGAAGTGGTGGGTATGGCTGAGGTGAGTTGTGGGTCACGGAGATCGGAGTGGGTCATGGCGTGGGTCACGGAGATCGGAGATCGGAGTGGCTGAAGTGGGTCACGGCGCGGGTCACGGCATGGGTAGCGGAGTCGGAGATCGGAGTGGGCTGAAGTGGGTTGTGGGTATGGCTAATTGGTCACGACGTGGGTCACGGAGTGGAGATCGGGTTCTGTTGTGATGCTGGTTTTTTTTTTTTTTTTTTTAATTGGGATTTTTGTTCCGGTGGGATTTTAGAGAAACTCATTTGTACATGTCGCCGGAATCAGTTAATCGAATCGCCGGCGGATATTTGGATTATGTGTGTTTGTTGCTCTGTTTAAGGTTTGATGGTTGTGTTTGTGCGTGTGTTTGTGCGTGATGGTTCTGTTGTGATGCTGGTTTTTTTTTCTGGCTATGACCGGTGCTTAAAGGGGTTGTGGGTGGTGGTTGGGTCCGGGGTTTGGGTCGTGTTTGGGTAGTGGTTGGGTTGTGGGTTGATCGGTGGTGGGTTGATCGGTGATGGGTCTGTGTGGTTCTGTGAGAGGAGCTGGTGTTGAGGAGGCAGAGGAAAAAAAAAAAAAAAAAGAAGCGGTTGGAAAGCCTAGGAAAGTAGAACTGAAAAAAAAAATTGGTTAAAAAGAAATAATAAAAAAAGATTAAAAAATAATATTTTAATAAGAATAGAGTTTTAGGATGTGGGAGGTATTGTAAAATGGGATGGTATAAGTAATAAAGTGGCTTTTTGGGATGGTATAATAGTATAGGATAGCATTTTTCAATGCTAGTGCTCAGCATCTCCAATAGTTTAGGTAAAAGCAAAAAAATCTCTATAATAGAGAATAAGATCCAAAAAAAGTCTCCAATGGATTCTCTAAATCATGATTTTTTTTTTTGCTCATGAATAGTAGCTCATCAAATTTGATAGGTTACTGTACATTAGTAAAAGAATAAAACTATATAAAAAATTAGCAAAGAAAAGAGTAGGGATGGGGGTATGGGAATATGTGTGTTAAAAAATGAATAAATAATGAATGAAGAAATAAGATTTAAATGAGATAGAAAAAAGATAGAGAATCTATTGGAAGATGTATTTGAAAAAATAGGTAAGTAAAAGATAAATGTCATTTTTTACTGTCCAAACAGAAAAAAAATATAGAGCAGTGGCGGGAGATGCTCTAAGATGTATTGAATTTGAAACCCCAAGCACAAGCATAAATGATGATTGGAGCAAAGGTACAGAGAGGTTGAGGGGGAAGAGAAGGTCCACGATTTGCTTCAATATCTTAAGATTCTTTTTTTATTCTTTGCTAAGCTGTAAAAAAATTAACATATATAGTTCGTGCAACCTTTTGGTTATAAAATTAAAAAACATGAGCCTTTGTGATTGGACCTAGTTGCAGACCTTGTGAACCAATGACTGTTCTTCTCTCCTAAGGGACAATTCACTGTTTAGTGAGTCCATCACCTATCGCTACTTTATTAAGAACAATGATTATCCTAATAATTTAGTTCAAATTTTAAGGGGCAAGTGATACTAATCATATACAGATTAGATTGAGATGTGTCATTATTTAACTATTAATCACTAGGTGGTGTGTACTTGGTTGTTGGTTTGTTTGGCTTAGTGCCAGCACGAGAAAAATAAACTATAACTGTACAATCACTTTGATGATTAACAAAGGCATTAATAATTAATATTACTACATATTTAAAAAAACCAATAAAAATTTCGACGTGCACCGAGATTGGGAATTAAGTACATTTCAGTTTCAAATAATTGTAAGATAAACTAAATGACACTTTTTTTTTTTTTTTTTTTTAGAAAAACTTAATGAAACGCTTTGGCATCTATATGCCAGTATTTTAATTTTTTTAATTAGGAATCTTTTGACTTCTATTTCAACGAGGAATTCTAGCAGAATGAATGACAAAGGACGAGCTTTTAGCTGTACTAGGATGCAATGACAAACGGAAAATATTGGGCATAGCATAATATCATATCTGTATAAGAATTGTTTGAATACCTCTATATAATTAAAGATTCTTATAGCTTCTTCTCACTGCCAAAAATAAATTCTTATACTAGAAAGCCACTGGATTACAAGTCCAAGATTACTTCTTCTTTGCTGAATACAAGCTCAAAATTACTTCAAAACTTGGCATTTATGTGTATCAAGTTAATTAGATGAAAACTATGCAAGTATTTTACAACAAGAAGATTTTAATGACAAAGAGATTATTTTTATGTTAAAGAAATTAGGCTAAGTTATAATCTTTTTGTGTGTTAGTGTTTAAGTTTAACAATACAAAGGGCTTCTTAATATAATTTAATTTGTGTTAGGTAGAGGGATTTAGGGATTCCATCCAGATATTCCCCATACCCACGTAAGGGGACAATTGACTTGTAAATTGTAGCCACAGGTCATTGGCCCTTTTTTCATTTCAATATAATTTTCTTGAGGCAACCGAAAGAATGGATCAAATCAAGGTTTTTAGCTGATATCATAATCCAGGACCCATTAACCGGCCAACAGATTCTGGACTTGGACAAAATTGTAGGTTCCGATTTGGATTTGTGCATAAATACTTCGCTGAGGTAACAGGTCTATAGCTCTAAATTACAAAGTATCTTTTCCTGCTTGGAGCTAGTTTTTCTGATAAGATTCCCATTTCCAAAAATTTATTGTCACGTCAAGGGAAATACTATAATGAATTAGCACCTAATTAAGTTGGTGATTTCATACCATCCAGTTTAAAAAGAAATGTGACCATTTTCTTCCTTTTTATCATAATTATTTTATACTGTCGGAATAATTAGACTAAGACCTTTATTGTTATTATTATTATTATTATTATTATTATTATTATTATTATTTGGTTTTGTAAAATTATTCATCCGCCTTACTTAATTACATTAGATTATGAAGTTTATAATTGTGAAATCAATGTAATTTTTGGTTTAACTAAACAATTCTTCGAATCAATCTTCTTACAAAATGAAGGAATATTGTATTATTATCCCAACACTATAAGCCTCTTTACTTTAAGGGGAATTGGTTTAGGTCCCTGGTAGATGGCGATGCCACATGCACACAAGTCAAATCAATCAGGTTTGGTGTCAACCCACCACTCAACCCAGATTATGTTAGGTGTGAATTTTTTAAACCTATTGTCTACTGATAAATTGGTCAAAATTTTCCATCAACAGCCTTTTCCTTAAGGTTTGGGTGTTAGGTATATTTTGCTTAATCAGAATTATAAGAAATAAAATAAAATAAAAGACTCACATCTCACTGTGTCGCAAAGGATCTTGGCCTCATCGTTGGGGTGAGCGGAGGAGATGGTTGTCTCAAGGCATTGATGGAGAGGGCAAGAAAGAGTATGTCGAAAGCAGATCAAATTCTCCTCCATGAACAAAGACTCTAAGATAGCAACGACAATGTCATGGACAAAGTTTCTTGGGGCTTAACTTCTTATGGTACATTTAGATTGAGGGGGAGCAGAGTAGAGTAAAATAAATTTGGCACAAAACTAACTTATTTTTAGTCAACTCTACTTTACTTCTCTTCACTCCCTCTCCTTCCCTCCTCAATTTAAACAGGCCCTTAGATTGGTGGCATTGGATGAATCTTGATGAGCGATGAAATCTAGATCTGAGAGAGAGAGAGAGAGAGAGAGAGAGAGAGAGAGAGAGAGAGAGAGAGAGAGAGAGAGAGAGAGAGAGAGAGAGAGAGAGAGAGCTGAGGGGCATCAACCTCAATTGAGTTAGGTTGGGTTTAACGAGTGAATTTCACCCAAACCTTGAGCTTCGAACAAGTCTTAACATTTTTAATGGTTCGTAGATCCCCCGAGACACCTAGGGCTTTTTTTTTTTTTTTTTGAAATTTCTCGGATTGTATGATTCAATATGGTTAATCAGGTGGATGATTAGCCCTACACATATTGTTGAGTAGGTGCAAGTACATCCACTCAATTTTTTATTGAAATTTTATATTGCACCCACTAAATAATTATTGTGAGATTAAGTATAAGTACTTAAAAAAAAAAAAAAAAAAAAAAGACCCATTTACAATTTAAAAATGTATGGCCATATTAAACATAATAGAATGAAAATGTCTTCACTTTTAGATAAAATTCCAAATAAAAACCACTTTTTTCCTTTTATATTTCTTAAAAGTGGTAACAAAAAAAATTGATTACTTATCAATGTTTTGTCCTGGCTTCTTTCTTTCAATCCTTCCACTATGGAGTTAGAAAAGTTAGGGACAACCATATAAAAATGAGAAAGAGGGGAAAAATAAGGAGGAAGAAAAAATTGTGAAGATATGTGAAAGAAGAGAAAGTCTATAAATACAAAAAAAAAAAAAAATTTACAGCTGCTAACATAGTTGATTGTTAGTGGTAGATAAAAAAACGATTTTAATGATGGGTCCAAATGAAAATCATACTATTGTGGAATATATTGTTTCGGCAACATTACTCGTGAATGAATTAAGCCGTAAATATGTCTAAATTAGGTTGTGATAACTAAATTGATTGAAAAAAAAAAAATTAAGTATGTATGGTATGTAACTATGTATTGACTTGTTCCTTTACATTAAATATTATAATAATTTATGTTTTTCCTCCTATAATTTATTTCAAATTTTCAATGATTTGATAGTGACTGTGGGGGGTAAAAGACCAGTAGGTCCATGTCAATGTCTATATTGGACCAAGGGCCAGGCTTAAGGAAAAACCCCTCCTCGGCCATGGGAAGAACCCTTCTCGGCATGGATGTAGCCAAGGACAAAGGGGGTAACTCGCTACTGATAGTGACACTCCAAATCATTCCACGGAACAGAAAAAGTACTAAAGCAGAAAAGGACAACGGAGAAAATAGAAATATCTGAAGGAAAAGCTGCCATTATTGCATTCAATGCCTTGTGTCTGACATAGCCATGCTTTTTTGCCTTTACAACCACTCCCAACAACTAGAGAGAAGGGTTGATGGGACAAGTACCTACCCTAGGAATCTCATTCAGGAGGAAGGAAACTACTATAAAAAGGGAGTGGACGGAGACAGAAAGAGGAGCTAAGACCCCTAGCACACCAGAGAGGCATCATAAAAAGCTCATCAGACCGTGCCGAGGACCAACCCTCTCTGGTAAACTCAGTTCATCTCAGCTTGATCGTGAAGAACACCGTGTTAACCGTTGTCCATACACTGAAGCCTAACTCTTTGACCCTTTCTCTACAAATTCATTGTACCGGGCTCACTGATCTAAGGTCTCATGCATCTTAGGTCTGGACTGAAAAACGTGACCCTACAGTGACTATTTATGACATTTATTATCTATTTTTTTATTAATATTTTTTTTAAAAAAATTGATATAATATTGGCTGAAGTATTGACAAGTTTAGTTACTATTAGTTTTTAAAAAATTTATGTTAAGTTATTAAGTTTAAAAAAAAAAAAAAAAAATTCTTAAAAAGTTTGAAACTTTTGAAACGTGTGATTTTAATACAAAACCACCTGTAAATTATGGGATTTAAAATATAAATTATCATTCTTCGAATTATTATCATTCTTTTAATTAAAATGTATGAAAGAGTATAAAACAATATCATATTAATGTATTTAAAATTTTTTATTTCATTAAAATTTCCACCTACACCTACTAGAGAAAATACTGAACTTGTGACGGTTCCTATAGTAGCTTAGGACTAGGCTCTACCCTTAGAAATAAAATAACATAGTGAATACAAAACAAAACATGGTGATCAAGAGAGAGAGACTGGGACAAAATCGGCTGGAACTTAACCAAATTCTAAAACAATATTAGTGTTACCGATCCTCAAACATGTTATTCTCAACTCATGAAACACACAATTAGTAGTTTTTTTTTTTTTTTTTTTTTTTTAATCTTTGGTAATTCGTAATATTATATTGTAACATGAATTAATAATTATAATGCTAACTTGTGGTTTTTGTTTTCACTCTCAGCCTCTCAGGTCATTACATGTGTGCGATGATCCATGAATCAAATAATTGCTTCCTCAGATGCTTTTGTTTTGTTTCGTTAAAAAGAATTGTAGTGAATCCTACTTAATTATTATGGATAGTTTTTGATAGATAAGCTTAAGAAGAGATAAGATCAGACAACAGTGCTTGAAAAGGCATTGATTGAAACACGTGCTTGCCATAAATATTAAATACAAAGGATGAAACTTCTTCAATTGAAATTAGCATCGGACATTAAATTGATAAGTAGTACTGTACCATCTAAATAAACAACGCAAAAGAGAAATATATAGCCCTTAATTCTGTTGGTAAATGGTGGGATACTCCTTGAGTAGGTCTTACAAATTTTCTTAGAATAGTATGTGGAAGACTGCATGTTCTAATTAGTTTAACTAATAAAGTTTTTTATCGTTGAATAAGAAATTTAGGGTTCAAATTTCAAACTTCGACACTTCGCCTACACCAAAATCAATTGATATTTTGACCTGATGATAAAAAAGCAATTATCATAAAACAAATACTATAGATTAAAATTCTATTCTATTGTATCTATACTAAAAAATAATATGTGGGGGACTGGCCTAGGACATATATATGCTTGGACAAGGCATATAAAGACTAGGAAAGTGCATGATTGTTTGAACTTTGAAGCATTCAAAATTCAAACTACTAAACCATAAGCTTTCTTCTTAGTATGATCAATATGAAAATAAAAAATATATATATCAATTGTCAAAATAAAAATTTTAAAATGCTAAATACTAAGATAAAAATAACCTGAAACTTTAAAAACCTAAAGTGTTCTATTATCAAAACAAAACTTAGGAGAGAGTGAGAGCAAAGACAAAATTCAATTGGAACTAAGCTAAATTCTTCAACAATATTAGTGTTACCATTCCTCAAACATGTTAGTAGAGTTATTCTCAACTCACATGGGACAAAGGGTTTTTTTTTTTTTTTTTTTTTTTTTTTTTTTGTGTGTGTGTGTGGGTAATTCGTAATATTATATTGTAACATGGATTTACCATTATAATGCTAAAATATGGTTTTTGTTTCACTCTCAGGTTTTTAGTTTTTACATGTGTACAATGACCTCCATGAATCAAATAGTTGCTGCCACTGAATCACTGATGCTTATGTTTTGTTTAGTTAAGAAAATTTGTGTGTCCTACACTGCTACATATCATCGATAAGCTTTGAGAAGAGATATATAAGATCTGACAATAGTGCTTAAAAAGACATGATTGAATTTAGCATGGGAAATTTTAAATAGTACATCGCACTATGTGCATTCTCATTAAGAATTGTAAATGCTATAAATGCTAAATTTTAACATTAAGTTTGTAAAAAGCATACTCCATCAAGAATTGTAAATCCTATTAATTTTGCAATCTAGCTACAGTGAATTGTTAGAGATAGCAGTCCACAGTGCACTATAGCAAGATTATAAAAAAAGAAAAAAATGATTTGTTTAATGGTAGTTGCTTGGTACAAAAAACATGGTATGAATGGTAGTTATTTGGAAACATAAAGAAAAAAATAAAGAAAACATAAAAAAAAAAGAATGTTTAAATGAAGTGGTAAAATAATAGAACCTTTAATATTGGGTGTATTGTAAAGTGAGATGTTAAAATGAATAAAGTAACTTTTTGAGATGCTAAATCCTAAATTTTTTACCATTCTTAACTTGAGAATGCTCTTAAACAATGTGAAGAGAAATAGCCTTTAAAACTCTGTTGGAAAACTGATCTGAAAAGGGGCTAACCTATATAGTACTCGGTTTACACTACCCATATGGAAAGGAAAATCTATGATTAACTTTGGCTAGTTAATGTATGGTGCAAATTTTACTTGAACAATATGTGGGGACTCGCCTAGGACTCTAGGACTGGCGTATCATATAAAGGCTATGATATGTGTCATTATTCGATGCACCCAATAATTGACCATAAACGTTCTTATAGGGACTAATTAAAATAAAAATGTCTAAAGTACTCACTTTGTCACAATTTATATACGTGTTAACTTTTTTTTTTTTTTTTTTTTGATAAGTAAGATGATGTATTACTAAAAAGGCAAAGACAACAATTGGGGAACCGGTCCATCAACTTCCTTACAAAAGACCCATGGAGGGATGGAAGAGATGGATTGGGGTCCCCAATATAGAGAAAAACACGCCCAACGGGCTAAACGATGAGCAAGCTCATTACATGAACGATAACAAAAGGAAAATTTTGCAACTGAAAAGTAAGGAAAAAGGTTGCGGATGTCTGAGATAATGGAAGAGATTTCCCATGGTGGATCAGAAGATGGGCAAACTATAGAGTCAATGACAACCTTGGCATCGCCTTCAAAGATCACAAACTTGTAACCAAGATTTATTGCTGTGGACATGGCAAGGAGGGCAGCTTTGGCTTCGCCCCAAACCGGGGATTGAGAAGGTTCCTTTGCTGTACAAACTGAGATAATCATACCATTAGGATCACGGCCAATGGGTCTTTATTGGTAACTATGAATTTATTCTTGACTTTTAGAATGATTTTTTTTTCTTTTTTTATATATAAGAGAGAGAAGATTCAAACCACAAATATGAGGCACAACAAAAAATATCATTATGATTAATCCATCACTTTGAACCTCATTTAGGAGAATTTACAAGACATATTTCATTTGCAAGTGGGAACCTTAGCTTGAAAATTGAATAAAGTGATGGCTATATTCCATTGCATAATAGGTGAGACCAATTGAAGCTTTTCAAACATAAAAAAAAAAGTTTGTAGCATTAGGATCTAAATTTTGTAAGTGAGGTACAGCACAATGACTCTAATTGTTTCGTTTAGAGTTGAGAATCAATAAATAAAAAAGAAAGAAAGATTTTGATGAATCATGTATAAGGATTTTTTTTTTTTTCATTTATTCACCTTTTTGAAAAAATAAAAAATAAAATTTGAACTTAAAAAAGAAAAATCTAATATATATATATTGTAGGGTCACAATTCAGGGCCCAGGCCCAACAGGTATGGGGTTCTGGCCCAGAGAGCCGAAACAATGAATTTATAGAGAGTGGGTTATAGAACTAGGCCTTAACGAAGTGTATACTAGCTAAAATTGGGCCATGCAACAATTGAAAGTAAGAAAATCTCATTTATGTCAATTGGATATTCAGTCCGAGAAGACGTGTAGGATGTATATCAGTCCCTGCTCAAAGGCTATGGTTCTAACACTGTTCTTCTGTTCTAAGTTCCCTTTTTCTCCGCCCCTTTCTTCATGGGGACTCCCCTATCCTATATAGCCCCCTTGAAGTCATCAGGACCTTACATTTGTTGATCATCTGGACCTTCACTTGAGTGCCTGTCCCATCGGATATCCCCCTCCATCTTTCTGTGAGTTGTGGTAGTCAAGGCAACACTGTTCACAAGTCCTCCCCACATTAATGCGGCCAGAAAAGTAGCTGCCATGCATTTAATGTAGCAGCTGCAGCCTCACCCTTGGCATCCTATGCTTTCTTCCTTCTTACGGGCTTGTCAGGGAGCCGAAACAATGAATTTATAGAGAGTGAGTTACAGAACTAGGCCTTAACGAAGTGTATACTAGCTAAAATTGGGCCATGCAACAATTGAAAGTAAGAAAATCTCCTTTATGTCCATTGGATATTCAATCCGAGGAGACGTGTAGGATGTATATCGGTCCCTGCTTAAAGGTTATGGTTCTAACACTGTTCTTCTGTTCTAAGTTCCCTTTTTCTCCGTCCCTTTCTTCATGGGGACTCCCCTCTCTTATATAGCCCCCTTGAAGTCATCAGGGCCTTACATTTGTTGATCATCTGGACCTTCACTTGAGTGCCTGTCCCATCGGATATCCCCCCCATCTTTCTGTGAGTTGTGGTAGCCAAGGCAACACCGTTCACAAGTCCTCTCCACATTAATGCGGCTAGAAAAGTAGCTGTCATGCATTTAATGTGGCAGCTGCAGTCTCACCCTTGGCATCCTATACTTTCTTCCTTCTTACGGGCTTGTTAGGGAGCTGAAACAATGAATTTATAGAAAGTGAGTTACAGAACTAGGCCTTAATGAAGTGTATACTAGCTAAAATTGGGCCATGCAACAATTGAAAGTAAGAAAATTCCCTTTATGTCCATTGGATATTCAGTCCGAGGAGACGTGTAGGATGTATATCGGTCCTTGCTCAAAGGCTATGGCTCTAACATTGTTCTTCTGTTCTAAGTTCCCTTTTTCTCTACCCTTTTCTTCATGGGGACTCCCCTCTCTTATATAGTCCCCTTGAAGTTATCAGGACCTTACATTTGTTGATCATCTGGACCTTCACTTGAGTGTCTGTCCCATCAGATATCCCCCCCATCTTTCTGTAAGTTGTGGTAGCCAAGACAACACTGTTCACAAGTCCTCTCTACATTAATGCGGCCAGAAAATTAATGCGGCCAGAAAAGTAGCTGTCATGCATTTAATGTGGCAGCTGCAGCCTCACCCTTGGCATCCTATGCTTTCTTCCTTCTTACGGGCTTGTGGGACTCACCCTTATTACTAATGCTCGTTGGGGTGGATCCTTCTAGCAGGCAGAGTGCATGTTTGAGCCATATTTAGTACGTCTGAGGAGACATTTCTTCTCGGACCGCTTTTTAAACATCTTCAAGCCCACAAGAATTGGGCCGGGAGCCCTTTTGGCACCCATGCCTTCTCCTCGGACGTGGTTGAATTTTTCATACGGGACCCAAGGCCCATTGTATGATCTTGGGCCTTTGCCCCTACATATATATTTATATATATATAATCAGTCAAATTTAACGAAAAGTAAATCAGCATGGTTTGGAAGAACACCCTCCATTTACATACGATAAACACTAACATGTCTTGCATATTTAGGTAGGTTATAAGTTACAGAATTGTCTCATCTACGATAACGAAATAAATAAAAAAATAAAACTAAAGGCATCTATATATAGTATGTGTTTGGGCTCTGCGTCTGTGCGTCCGCGTTTTTCAGTTCACGTTTTCTACCTTTTTTTTTTTTTTTTTTTTTTGTCCGTGTTTGTTGACTTTGGGAGACAGCATTTACTGTTATGAACAGTGTATGCACTGTTCACACACTGTGCATATACTGTTCACGTATTAAAAAATATTAAAAATAGGGCCCACGGTACTATTTACACATTTAAAAATTATTTTGTTACAGTGTTTTCAATTTTCAGTTTCAATAACAATAAATTCAATCCAAACGGACCCATAGTAGGCTTTGCAGAGGAGAGTAAATTTCCAAAAGAGGCAAGAGACTGATCTTCACTTCTCAAGGCTTTGATGACTACGAAATCTCCGTCAATGATAATGGATGAAAGTCTAAATTCATAGGCAAATGTTATAGATTTGACAGCCGCCATAGCTTCTACATCATTAGATGAGAGTGCGAGACGAACCTTTTCTGCTAGAGAAGCTAATACCAGCCCTTGATGATCACAGACAACCACCCCCAGACGATCGACCTGCTCCACTGATATCCCTGAACACGGCACCATCAAAAATTAACTATTTCTCAGGTCTGAGAAATATCTTACACTATATGGTAATTTGATTGATATATAAAGTGAGATAATTTGGGACGGGTATTGTGTTATATAAAAAGTTTGACAACTATTCCAATAGAAACTAGAAATACTAGGAACACTACAATTTAATATTTATATTATTGAATCACTCACCTTCTTGTAATTTTAATACCCAAAAGATGAAGTTAGTGGATTCAGCACATTACACTAAATAAACACCTCAATTTTGTAAAACTAATTTATAATAAATTTTATAGTATTTTTAATATCACTTGAAATTATTACTCCAAACAAACGAAAACTTTTTGTAACAATTCTCTCCACATAAATCTTCATAATAAATCCCTCGTTATGATAAGAGAAAGCATGACAACTTTGATTTTTTTTTTTTTTTTTTTTGAGAATCAGAAAGCATGACAACTTGAAGAGAACAATTCATCAAAACCAACAGTGATTTGCATGCATTCTGCTCTGAAATCTGAACCCAGTTTCAAGTTTCAACTTTATTTTTTTCTTAATATAGCAAATAGCATACTGCATACGATAGATAAAAACTTGCTAAAATAAAAGGGAGGAGGAGAAACAAGGAGTACTCCAAATCCAATAGTACAACTCGAAAGTGAGGTCGGTGAGAGAGAAATTAGGACACCATTGGGGACCACCTTAACAAGGGAATCTGGGAAACGTGGCAGAATCACATGGTGATGGACCAATATCAGGGACGAATAAGTGTCAGTGACTCAGTGCAAACTTGCCTGGGTTTCACTATAAATAATCAAAATTTAAAAATAATAAAATAATTATTAAAAAAAAAAAAAAAAGACAAAGAAAGAAGAAGAATAAAGAGGGATGCCCCAATTGGTCCCTAACGTCACCTCCCGATGGGGACACCCTCTTGCCCAAGAGGCAATGAAATGAAACCAATAAAGAAGAAGTAAGAACCACAAAATTTTTCACCATTTTGTCGTAATTATTCTATGTGGCGCCGCGTGAATATTAAAATTATGTACTCAATATTTTATTTCTAGTACTCATGAGTTTTTTAAGGTACGGCGTTCGTTTTATATAATAACTTTTTATTATTCAATTAAATTATTAATCAATTTTTAATATAAATGAAAATTAAATTTCAAATTTTTTATACAATTATAAAAAATCTTACTAGTTAAATTAACTGAAACTCACAATATTTATGATTTATTATCTAACAATGGTAAAATTATGAAAAAATTTACGGCATTAAACTTATAATTTTGTCAATAAATTATAACAAACTGTGCACCTTTTTCCTATCAAAAAAAAAAAAAAAAAAAAAAAAACTGTGCACCTTTTTAACGCCGTTTACTGCGCTGCTGGTGTGCGCACTTTTTTTTTTTTTTTTTTTCCAACTCTAATATAAATATTTTAGTGGGTCCCATTGGGTTTGATGGTCCTAAAATCGATGTTGACCACTGAATCGCCTCTCCAGTCTCCTCTTGATCTCTCCCCTTCTGTGGGCTCCACAACAAAAAAATATGTGTTTGATTTGATTTAACAATGTCAATTTGCACATTTGTACGTGTACTACACTCCCGACAAGATGACACCACGTGGGCTAGTTAGGGACACTAAACTCTCTCTCATAAGTGATTGTTCCTTACTTGCCTTGATTGTGCGTTGAAATTAAAAGTTGACCCCTGGATCTCCCCCTCATGTGGGTCGTGTACGAAAGGTAAACTTTCTCTCACTCGACCTAAAGCGGGCGTGAATGAAACACTATTCCCCTTACAATTAAATTCTGTATTTCGGATTTATTTCAACTTCCCCAATTATGGGACCATTTTCATCGTGTAAATATTATTATAATCTTTTGTTTATTAATTTCATACTTATTATAATCGAAAAAATAAGTTCTGGGATTTATATTCAATGGAAGTATTGTATTTTGAACTCACTTCATATTGTATTTACACGATGAAAATGGTGTATTTTATGGAAGTATTGTATTTTGACTCACTTCATATTCAATCTTCTTAATGAAAGTTGCAGATTCTTTCTTAAAAAAAGAAAAATCACCAACTGAAAAAATGTTTTCCTGAATTTCCACCACCACTACCATGGCTGGTTATGCTCTCATCAATTAGGATGGGGGACTTTTACCTGCATCAATCATCTAAAAACAAAACAAAACAAAATAAAATATTAAAGTTTGGAGACAATAATATGTACATATACAAGCTATATGTATAATTTATACATATTTGCATACAAGCTTGTCTCAGCCGTATAACATAAAATATATACAGCCTTCTAACATATATATAAGCTATATATGTATATCAATATATGTATTTTCTATATTTACTAATAAATAAAATGCCAGCAAAGTGTTATATATATACAAATTATAGAACACTCACGGTAACAAATTTATTGTAAATATGATGTTTACAGATAATGAAAAACCCTAAAGAAAATAATGTTCTCATCCTACCTAACATGCAATCCACAAAAACAACCCTTTAACAATTGATCCAACACAACATTTTAAGTTTCCAATGAATCGAAACATACCTCTCTTAAAAATAAAATAAAAAGCCCCGAGTTCTTCCTTCTAAGTTTAGAGATTGGGGAGAGTATAGACCTTAAAGGAGTAGAGAAATCACATACTAGATATATATATATATATATATATATATATATACACAAAACCAATCAAACACAAAGAGAGAGAGAGAGATAGAGAGAGAGAGAGTTGAAATCAACGAGGTTAAGAGATAGATTATATGACTAAGAGAGTGTTGTGATGGTGGTGATGGGTTGACAATGACTTGTGAGTTGTGATGGTAGCAGAGAGGGTATGGCAATGAGAGAGAACGAGAGGGTGATTGTGGTTTGTGAGCTAGAGAGCCTCAAAAATATTAAGGGCACTATGTGAAAGAAAGAATGAGAGAATTATGGTTAGTCATAACGTTTAGGGGTTTACATAAATACTAATCAGTCGATTCGGTCTAATTTTTTTGCAAAACCATAACCGAGATAGGAACTTGGTCTATACATGGTGTGGTGTGGCCGATTATGGGTAGATTTTTTGCACCATACCTATAGCCATGGGGTGCGGGTTTCCCTTATGCTTGAACACACCTAACATGTGAAGGGGTAGGAATTGGTCTACACCAAGTTCAATTCTCCCTAGTGGTGCAGTGTGGTTAACTTGGCGCAAAAATAAAAAGAAACAAAGAAATTAAATAAATAAAAACCCAAATGACATCAGAATTATCAAACAACCCACACAAAAATATCGAACAACCTAGATATTCAAAAAACAAACAAACATTTTCAAAATATTTCTCTAATACCCACATAAAATTTTCAAACAAATTCACCATTTTTCTAGAAAGAATAGCAAGGAGAAGCATAGTAGCCTAGGTATTGAGCATTATAAAAATTCACATACCTACTAAAGAGTAGCAAGGAAAAGCTTAGTAGCTATTAAGCATCAAAACATAATCTAGAAATTTCTAGATAATAGTTGTGACAAAGAGGAGAGAAGAGAGGGGGAGATTTGGAGAAAGGTAGCATCAAGTGGCAGACAATGGTGGTGGTAAGTGGCAGAAGTTGAGAGAGAGAGAGAGAGAGAGAGAGAGAGAGAGAGAGAGAGAGAGAGAGAGAGAGAGAGAGAGAGAGAGAGAGAGAGAGAGAAGTATCTAAAAGACTAAAGAGATTTCTCATAAATTTAACATAGGCTCCAACTAAAACTACATCGTTCCACATTTAAAAAAGAAAAAATTTCTGATACTAAAACGACGCCGTTTTGAACTTGATATTAAAATTAATATTAGGTCCAAAACAACATCGTTTGTATCATAATTTTAAATAAATAAATGGAACAACGTTGTTTTAAGCTAACTTAACTTAAACCCTTTTTCTTCTTCTTCCTTCTTTACCTCTCTCACTTTTCACGCTGCACTGGTAGTTTGGTACTCTCTCTCTCTCTAAAAATTTCTTGTATTTTAAAATTGAAACAGGATTATATATACACACACGCGCACGTGCGCGCGCACACACATGACGGTTAGTTCGGTTACTCGTTAGAATGCAAAACCCATAATTGCTCTCTGTATCGGCTATTGACAGTATTCACAAATTACATTCGACCACTATGCCATACACCTTTGGTAGAGCTCTGTTGGGTGTGATTCGGTCAGTGAAATCAGTTTTGTCAACTGCAGGCGAAATTTGAACAGACCTTTGAAACCGAATCTCTCAGGAAACTAGACCATATTGATTTTTTTTAAACAACCTTACTCATGGTTAACTCCTTTAGCTTGTGTGTCACTAAATATATTGAGAATTTAATTATTAGCGGAAATGCTATTTTCATCCCTACATTTTGGCCTCATTCTCATTTTGGTCCCTATTTTTTCATTTTACTGTTTTTAGTCCTTAAAATGAAAAAAAAAAAAAAAAAAAAAAAAAAAAAAAAAAACACATTCTATTTTAGTCCCTAGCATCATCTCACTAATGGAAATTGTTTACGTGGCAGACAGAGTACACTGTTGGCATATTAAATGCTGACATGGCCATTAATATTAAAAAAAAAAAATTATTTGACATTTTTAAAATGCCATGCCAGATCCACGTCAGCATATAAATTAAAAATATTAATTTATCAATTTCAACTAAATAAAAAAATTAAAACATAATTAAAAACCAAAAATCACATGAATTGAGATCTAAGATTATCTTGAACAAGAACAACAAGGGCAAGACCTAAAAAATTCAAAACCCAAACTTGAGATCTAGGTGGACTTTAGAATCGTTTGAAGAACACAAAAGTAAGAAAAGAAAAAAAAAAGTACCTAAATTCTAAAACACATGCAGATTCAAACACGCACAATAGACAACTTGCAATCTTGCAATGGCAGTTGGCAATAGTATTAAGCTATATAACACTAACTGATCAGCCTTCCAGTTTCAAGTATTGGAACCTAGAGTGTAACAATTTAACTATCAGAATGAGTGTTTCTAGAATCAAACTAGCTAGAGCATTTAATGAACAGTGGAAACTAAGTAAAAAAATCAAACAAATTGGTTCTATAGAATCATTTAAACACACACACGCAAAGCCAAAACCCATAAATCACATAGATTAGTTACAACAAAAGATTTAAAAAAAAAATCTGAATGTGAGATGAGGGGAAAACCAATATTTAGTAGAAAAATAAAAACCAGATCGGCATTTTGAATAACAAACTTTGCAACTAAAACCACATTGTTCTTCCTAATCTCCATCTTTCTAGCTAAACTCTGACGTCCAAAATTTTCAAACTTTAAAGAATACAAACCCAAAAAATTAACACAATTAACACAAACCCAGAAAATTCCCACAAAATATGGGCCATAACAACAAGATTGGCGGAACAAAAAACCACCACTCCCAATACATCAAAACTCACATACAACAGCCCACAGCCGCCGCCAGCCATATTGTCGCCAGCAACCGATCTCAACATCTCTCTCTAACCTAGATCAAACCGATCTCAGCCTTTCTCTATCTCTAACCCAGATCAAACCCATGAAATCAAGATCCAAAACCTTTGAGAGAAAAAGTTTCAGTAGAGAGAGAGAGATACATAAATTGGAAAATGAAAGTGTGGCCGTGTGGGAGTTTTATTTTGGATTTAAGTTTGTATCGTTACTTTTGGCTCATTGAGATTAAAGAAGCTACCAACAATTTTGACAACGTTTATTTTTTATTTTTTAAAGATAATATGTTTTTGGATTTGTGTTCTTCATGCTCTTGTTCAACCTAGATCTCAATTCATACTATTTTTGGTTTTTAATTTTTTTTTATTTAGTTAAAATAGATGAATTAATGTTTTTAATTTATATGTTGACATGGATTTGACGTGGCATTTTAAAAATGTCAAATAAAATTTTTATTATTATTTTAATAGCCCCGTTAGTTTTTAGTGTGCCAACAGTGTACTCCATCTATCATGTAGACAATTTCTATTAGTGAGATGATGTTAGAGACTAAAATAGAATGTATTTTTATTTTATTTTAATGACTAAAAATAGTAAAATAAAAAAATAGGGAGTAAAATGAAAATAAGACCAATTTATTAAAACAATGGATCCATCAAAAGAGTCAATTTATTAAAACAATGGAACCATCCAAACACAAAAGAGAAACCAGGGGGCTCACAACTTGAAGTTACTAGAAGGTAGAACTTGGAGCAAAAAAAATGAAAAAGTAAAATGAAATGACGTTGGATAATTTTTTTTAAAAATCCACCCTCCAAAAGAGCGTGTAAAGCACGCACCCATGAAAGTCCGTGGGTTATGAATATGATGCAGTCATAAAAAAAATCTCTCCGTTCATAGCTGGACCCCACAATTTCATCCTCGGTCCCAAAACCAAAAACCCCAGTTGAGGCTTGTACGGCCACCTGATTTCGTATAGTGCATAGACGTGGGTATACACGAGACATGTACACTGTTAAAGAGAAGTTTGGTTAATTGTAATTTTTAAAAAATACGAGTGAATAAAAAAAAACGTAAAAAAAAGTATAATATTATTTAAAAATTAAAAATATATACCAAACCTGCCTTAATCATCATCTTTTGTTTAGAATTGTGGTGCTCCCACGGCTCTCTGATGCTTTTTTTATCACTACTTAAACCGGGCGGGCTAAATTTTAGACATCCCAATCAAAATCCAAATCGTACTGTCCCCCAAAAAAAAAAGAATAATTCCAATTACCTAAAAAGAAAAATTAAAAACTGTCCCCATTATAATTATTATTATTATGGCCTCCATTGTTCCTTATCTCTTTCACTCCTTTCTTTTCCTGTTCCTTCATTCGACCTCTCACCCATCTCAATTCTCATCCCCTCCTTTCTATTTTTCCTTTCTATAAAAAAGAAAAAAAAAAAAAAATTGCAACAAATGTTGAAGTAAAACCAAAATCAGGAAAAAAAAAAAGAAGAAGAAAGAAACCCATTTGGCCAAAATGAACCAATTCTAGTTGGTTTTTTTTTTTTTTTGGTTAATCGAGGAAGAAAGCAAAAATGAACAAGAGGAATCACGGAGAGACCTCTTCTGGAGGTGGGTTTGGAGTGAAAGGTAGTGGTGAGTGTTCATCATCGAGTTCAAGTGTTAAAGCAAAGATGTGGGATGAAGAGCAAGACGCAAGTGGAGGCATGGATGAACTATTGGCTGTGCTGGGTTACAAGGTGAAGGCTTCTGAGATGGCTAACGTGGCTGAGAAACTCGAGCAGCTCGAGATGGTTATGGGTACAACTCCAAATCTTTCATGTGATTCGACCGTTCATTACAACCCTTCTGATCTTTCCGGATGGGTTCAAAGTATGCTTTCTGAGCTTAATAACCCAAACCCAAATCTCGACCCTTTACAACCAATTGTTGAAAGCCCAGTTCTTGTTCCTCCTCCTACTACTACTACTGCTGCTGATTCCTCGGCAATCAACAACGTTGCTGGTTTTTCCAATTCCCAGATTGACGATTCCGAGTACGATCTGAGAGCTATTCCTGGTTCCGCTGTGTACCCACAAACGGATATCAGTGATGGAAGTCGAAAGCGATTCAAATCCTCAACTGGGTCTTGTTCGCTGTTACCTTCTTCTTCATCTTTGTCCTCGTCGAATGTGTGTGAGCAGACCCGGCCAGTGGTCCTTGTGGATTCGCAAGAGACCGGTGTTCGACTCGTGCACACACTCATGGCTTGTGCCGAAGCAGTCCAAAATGAAAACTTGGAGCTCGCGAGTGCTCTCGTCAAGCACATCAGTTTACTCGCGGCGTCTCAAGCTGGTGCTATGAGAAAAGTCGCTACTTATTTTGCGGAAGCTCTAGCTTTTCGAATTTACAGACTTTACCCACAAGATTGCCACGATGCTTCCATGCTCGATGTGTTGCAGATGCACTTTTACGAGACCTGTCCTTACCTCAAATTCGCTCATTTCACAGCTAACCAAGCGATACTCGAGGCATTCACTACTGCTAGCAGCGTACACGTTATCGATTTTGGGTTGAAGCAAGGGATGCAATGGCCAGCACTGATACAAGCGCTTGCATTAAGGCCTGGTGGGCCACCGGTTTTTCGATTAACAGGTATTGGCCCACCTCAATTGGATAACACCGATGCTTTACAGCAAGTGGGTTTGAAGTTGAAGCAATTGGCCGAAACTATTGGCGTCCAATTCCATTTCCGAGGATTAGTCGCCAATAGTTTGGCGGATATCGAGCTATCCATGCTTGATATCCGCCCAGCCGAGGCTGTTGCTGTGAACTCAGTTTTCGAGCTTCACAACATGTTGGCTCGACCCGGCTCGATCGAGAAGGTGTTGTCTACGATTAAGGCCATAAAGCCCAAGATTGTCACTTTGGTTGAGCAAGAAGCTAATCACAATGGAACCCTTTTCGTGGACCGGTTTAACGAAGCTTTGCATTACTACTCGAGTTTGTTTGATTCTTTGGAAGGGTCATCCGGGTTGGTGCCACAGAGTCAAGACCTGGTTATGTCGGAGATGTATCTTGGGAAACAGATATGTAACGTGGTGGCTTGTGAAGGTGTTGACCGAGTTGAGCGACACGAGACATTGACTCAGTGGAGGAGTCGGTTGTGTTCGGCCGGGTTCGAACCAGTTCACCTCGGTTCCAACGCGTTCAAGCAAGCTAGTATGTTGTTGGCGTTATTTGCAGGAGGAGATGGGTATAGAGTGGAGGAGAATAATGGGTGTCTCATGCTTGGGTGGCATACTAGGCCTCTCATTGCAACCTCTGCTTGGCAACTCGCTTCCACCGATTTATAATGAGTCAACTCGGTTCAGTGAGTGTTTTTTTTAGTGAGCAATAGATGAGAAAATTGTCGAAATGCTGTAGCCGAGTTTAGACGAGTGAATCGAGTGAGCGAGTGAGTTAAAACCAATCCAAGTGTGTAGTTCAAATTTTACCTCTCCTAGTTTTTTTTTTTTTTTTTTCCTTTTTTATGTTTAAAATATTTTTTCTTTGGGGGGGTTGGATCAATGAGAATATGTATCTATAATTAACTTTAATAAATGGTGAGCATCATTCTCAACTAGAGGGGCTTCCCCTTTGTGTTTCTATGTTTGTTTTGTTATTCTTATTCCTATTGCCTGCAAAGTTTGGATTTGGTGTATTCTTTACCCAAAAAAGATATGGTGAAAATTGAATTAAATTCTTTCAATCTGTTAAGCAGAATCATAATTCAGGATTAAGTTTGGCATCTCTCCTAGGTGAATGTGATTCTGTGAATGGTTTTTGACATATAGTTGCTGGTGCGAATGGATTGAGTTGGATTAAGTTTAATGTCAATGGGTTCACATATTAACTTTCCATGAACTTGAAAATTCAAATCCAACAAAAACGCTACAATAGAAATCGAAAACAAATCTTGGAAACATTTAATCTCAAAAGAAAAATCAAAGAAAAAAACACAAACACTAAACACACCAAAACAACATATTAGACATAATCTAATATTTGCTTGAAGAATTCCAAGCCTGTTACGTACAAGTGCAGCAACCTCCCCTCAAAATGGGTGAATATAGATGGTGTTGTCTTCACTGAACATCGCTGCTCAGGGATTGAAGTGATTATTCGCAGTGAGAAAGGCAATGTGGTGGCAGCAATGAGTAAAAAACTTGATGTACTGGAGATTGAAGCTAAAGGCAGTGGAAATTGTAGTCCTTTTAGCTTGTGATGTTTGCATTTAGGATGTGATCTTCGAAACTGACTCACTACCAAGTTACAAGGAAAGATAATTGCTTCATCTTCCATTTCGAGCAGCTGCAAACTTTTCGTTGTACTGAGATCACCTACCCCAGACAAGAAACATGCCAAATTTAAGTTTTGTGAAAATACGTGTAAATGAAAAAATAGGTAAAAATACTTGTTGTGATATTTAAACAATAGTTTTCGTTGTTTAAACAGCTTACCAAATGGGAACTCCACCTATTATGGAAGCTGAAATAACATATGATGTAATTTTTGTTTTGCTAGAGCAAATGAAATTTGTCTCGGTGGCTTCCCATAAAATAAAAAATATAAAAAACTCCTCACTTGAATAACTAATGTTTTTAATCCTTAATCCTATTACTTGATTGCCCGTTTGCTGAATCTACCTTTAAGCTTTCGGTTTGGATTGGAGTGGATGATGGGTTGGTTTGATGGGGCTTTTCTCACCCCTACTACATATAGCTATCTTTTGCATATAGCTATCTTTTGCTTATCAAAGCGGAAAAAATATACATTTAGTTCATTAAAGAGGGAAAAATGGCATACATCCAATTGTATACACATACATTGCATGCAGTCTTATTAGTTGCTGGTATGTAATTACATTTGATGCTGGTCACTAACTGGTTTAATATAAAATAAAATATTAAAAAAAAAATCTTTTTTATTTTTATTTTTTATGTACATGAAAATTTGATAAGAACATTATTTATATATGGTACACATATATAAATAATACGTATTGGTAAATAAAAATTAAAATTAGAGAATTTGTAGAAAGTAACTTATTTAATTGACGAAGATTGATTCTCAAAAAATAAAATAAAATTTGAGGAAGATTAAATCTAGTTTAATAAAAACTTGCTTATTATTGGGTTGCTTTATCGGAGAAAAATGGTGAGTTATACTAAAATAGTATAAAACTATTCTAAGTTCTAACAATCTTTCTAAAAAGGATGTTCAAATTTTACAATTACACAATTTATAGGTGCACTACATTAGTTTTGTTTTCTATCTCTTATTTTGTTTTGTTTTTGACACACATTATTGGAATGAACATCTTCTGTACTATAAAGTGTGTATCACTCCCTACACCATTAATAAAAAATTGACACTAGGCTGCTTTGTTTTTTGTTTTTTTCCTTCTCAAGTAACTGGAGAGGCAAACGTTATTAACGTTAATGCCTCACGGTTACAGTTCTGAAAATGAGGCACCCCCATATCCCTCTCTACCAACTCTGAACTCTGAACTCTCCCTCTCTCTTTCTCTCAATCGCTGCTCCACCACGAAGGAAGCCCTTTCTGATTTAATCAATTTCTTCTCTTTTGTAGATTTTGGGGTGTGGCCGTGTGGGTGTTGACGATTTTTTCTACGATGCTTGAATCTTTTTGGAGTAGATTGTGTCTTTTTCTCTTTTATTATTGAAAGAGAGAGAACTCACTGTGAGTGTTTTACAGCAATAGCTAGCTTGCCTGCCTTGTTATGCTTCTTTCAAAATCAACATGAACTATAAATCAAAAGAAAAAACAGCGGCGGCAGAGCAATTTGATGAGGACCAAACATGAGGAACACTTAACAAAGAGGGGAAAAAGAATATAAATTTTTTTTTTTTTTTTTTAAATCTACTGAAGTTACTCACATGAGGTAGTAAGTGCATTAAGTGAGCCACGTGACCCACAACTATCATATTACCTGACGTTAAAATACATTAACGTGACTGAGAAAAATAAAGCAAAAACGATTCCCCAAGTAGCGGCGAGCGAAACGGGAGTGGGCCTAAACCGTAAAAACGGGATAACGTTTGCGGGTTGTATCTCCTGTTACTGTTAGTTGAGAAGGAAAACAAAACAAAACAGCCAAATGTCAATTTTTTATTAGTGGCACACACTTTACGGTATAGAAGATGTTCATTCACATTATTGCACTAGCTATTTCTTTTATTTTCTATTTAATTTCTCTTATATTGCTTAGAATAATGACTTGCACATATCTAACTTAGCAATTAAATCCTTTTATAGGGGTTTCCTTCTTTCCTTGTTACTCATTTTTCCTTTTTGTGTTTTACATTTTGCATCTCTATAATTGATAAAGGCTGAGATGGATGATGGGTCCCCGATGCGTGTTGTTGGTTGTTCATCCATCTAACCTTAAAATGGGCTTTGCCTTTCTTGTCCTCTTTACTTTGTGACTTCTGGACAGCCACACTTCAGCCGTAAGCTCAAAAGAAAAATAAGGTCACTTTTCCCCTAACTGCAATTTTCTTTTTGAGTTAAACCTTAACTGAAATTTATCGCAAGTACAATTGCAGTTTCCCACCACGAACATTGTGCTTCTCCTCTCTCTCTCAATTATAATTTTCAACGTAAAGTCTAATCGCTAAATACAAAAATGGGCAAAACTAAAATAATAATAATAATAATAATAAAACAAGTTTCAAAGTTGAGACTTGTGACTAATTAGTTCATGACTAATATAAATTTTGATACCACTTGTTGGGAAGATAATACCATGGAAAAACTTCATTTGAAAAATTGATATAACATATAGGGATGCTAAGAACACCACTAAACCTAAATGTTACGTCGATGGGTTTGGGTCCAACAATGTGATATCAACCCAGACCACATTTAGACCAAGGGGGGTCATGGCCCCTTAGCTTTCAAACTTTTTTCCCCATAATATATTTTGTTGATATTGTAATTATATATATATATATATATAATATGAGATAGGATTTCCCCAATTCACTCACATTTTAGACTAATGTGGGACACGTGACATTTACTTGAATTTTAAATGTCATATCTTATATCTAAATAAAAATAAGAGGGAATTTGGAGGATTCAATGGGAGGGACCTTATCCCAAAAATTATGATGCATTTACACCTAACAACCCCTCTCAAGAATTAAGTTATTCCAAAAAGACTAAAAAAAAAAAAAAAAAAATGAAAGTGACTAACCCACACCCATGACTCCTTAAAAAAAGAAAAAGAAAAAAAAATTAATAAGGACATAAATTTAAGTGATATTGTTGTATTGAAGACGTGTGATATTGTCATATTAAAGATGTCAACCATATCAAGAATTGTTGTTAGGACATGGGGTGTTCACGAGTTAGGTTTGTGCCTAATTTGAACTGATTGGGTGGAGAAACTTGCCTTTGACCAGCAAAGTGCTGAAGATTGGACGGATTGGGCTCTCCACAAGTGGCAGGCAGATCAGTTAGCATTGGCAACATGTGACTAATGGTGGAGAGAGATGGTAAAATGCTCAAAACAGCAAAGATATGGTGAGATCTTGCTAGATCTGGTGGATTTTGAGTTCCTCATTAGTTCGATCGAGTGGTTATGTTTTGGACGAGGGAACCGCCCACTTGTCCCATCATCGTCGGATGTTGAAAGCAAGAGATCTGCTGTCGATCACTGCAGCCACCACATTAGATCGAGTTTGGTTCGGTTCAAGTTTGGTCAAAATGCTCGGGTGAGGCAAGTTTGATGGGTCCATGGACACCCCTAGTTAGGGCCCCAATACCATGAGGTGCCCCCATTCCTCAATGATTTGTCTTTGGAATTATTTAAAAAAAAAAAAATTATAATGATCTTATTTTGATTCTATTTTTTTTTTTTAACTAAAAAATGCTTAAACTTTGAGAATGGAAATATTTATTTATTTATTATTAGTTATTTTACTAATTTTTTTTATAAGAAAAAAAGAAAGTATACGCTAACTATGTCCTATGCTTGAATGTTGATATAGTTAAGAAAATGAAAAAAAAAAAAAAAAATTTATGCTTTGAAACTCATCTTTTTATTTTTTATTTTTTTGTGAGTAAGACATAACATTAAGTAGTTTCAATAGAGTAAAACTAGAAGTGCTATTTTCTTCTCAAATTATTTGGTTTTCACATTTCTTAAATTCATATATATTTTTTTCTCTCATTGTCAATTTTATGGTCATCATCACAGCCATAGTCATCAATTCTTCATTTTTTTTAAAAAAAATTCTAAATGTTTTTTTTTTCCCCTATTTGGAATTAGCCAATTAGGTGACTCTAAAATAAATCGCAACATATTTTTGTTACGTTTTCATATATATATATATATATATATATATATATATTTTGAGATGATATAGACGGAAGACATAAGGGATGGGGAAAGAGGGAGTGGGATGACAAGACTTACAACACTAGTACTTACAAAGGTTACACTAGCACTTACAAAAGGGCCTAACCTTCGTAAGTACTAGCGAGACTTATAAACCGAAGACTCACTCATTAACTGACTGATGTGATACATTTTCATATATAATTGTGCTAAAATGTGTCTATAAATAATTAATTATGTCTTTTCTTTTATTTATATTATGTTGTTAGAAATAAATAAAGGCTAGTCTCATTCCTGAAGTCACTCTTTCTACTGTAATTCAATGTGAGCTTTCATCAATTGACTAACGACACTAATTACTCTTGAATATTTCAACCAGACAAAATCTTGATTTGTTTTGGACTTTCTCCCCAAAAAATTGTTTTCAACTCAAATTATGATGCTACTTCCCATGGTCAAAGACCACAAACAAATTGGGTTACGACAAAGGGTAAAACTTTCTGAGTATTAGATGACTTACAACCAAGGGTAAAAGTGAAACTTTTGAGTAATTCATAGAACTTTCTCTCCTACATTTTTTTGCTTCATTGCTAAGGGCATGTTTGGTACCTTGAATAGGGATAACAATAAGAACAATAATCTTTATTATTATGAATAAAGAATGTTGTAATGAAATAATTAAACTTATTCATAGTTTTGGATGTAACATACGAATAAAACTCAAGAGTTGTATATATATATATATATATATATATATATATAATGGTTATGTCTATTGAAAGTTTGTATTTTTTGAAATATATTAATTTTATAAGTTATTATACTTATTAAGAAATAGCTATTGCGGTCCCGTCCCGTTATAGATAAATAACTATTCTTAAGGAATAAGGAATAACTATTACTTTTAATTCTCATTAAAAAAACCATTACTTGTAATAAATATGCCCCCCCCCCCCCCCCAAACTTTACTCCCCCCCCTCCTAAACAATGACCCATGAGATATGATGCAAAGTGTTATATGGGTAATAGTTTAAAGAGGTAAGTGTAAAATGGGTGCACTAGTAGAAATCATTTAGGCGATGGAATTGGAATCGCTTGAAATTCAGCAAGCTAAAGGGAAACGACCTTCTAAGTAATAGTCGTTGCTTTGCCACAAGGTACTCCCTGAGTTTGGTGAATTCCTCCGTTTAGCCTCTAAAACTGTGATTTTGCTGTTTTTAGCAATTTCTGTTTTCTTAATAACTTTTTACTCAAAAGTCAAAATAAAGTCTCGCATGTTTTGGGACAACTCTTAAGGTTAGTAGTTTATGATTTTGCATTTAACTCAATTTACCATTTTTGGTAAAATTTGGTATTTTACCACCTAATTTCATAATTAATGCGAATTAGGGTTTTAGACGTTTCCTAATCGTCCTAGGGTTTTAATTTCTCAGTATTTATATGTTTTGTAGCCGTCAATGGCAAATTAAATTATTATCAATTAAAATACAGATGTTTTGTCAAATTATTTCTCTAGTGGATTCTAGTTTATCACCTTGTGGATTCAAGAAACCACTCGTGGATTCAAGTTTTACTACCAGAAACTAACAGTTTACTTTCTGTCAATCAAAGACAGCATTGTGTATGTTTTCTTTAGGCTTTCGTGATATCAGTTGAATAGTTATTCCAAATGAGTATCTATTCCATTACAGGATCTATAATAACATATCAAACATGCACTAAGTTCAAAATTACCTTTGATTCTTTTTTATATATTTTAAGGGAAATTCATGTATCTAACCAGTGTAGTTCTCAAAATGTGAATAATATTATAAATTTAATTTTGATTTTTTTTTTTTTGGTATTGTATATCGTATTTGTAGGGATAGGGGCCCAAAATTATATATTGGACCTTGGGTCTTGGCCGACGTAGGTTGGTATGAGAACTAATAAACAATGGTGAGAGTGTTGAGCTTAGAGTCCCGTGAGTAAGTTGTAAAATAGAAAGGTTGGAGAAATTGGCCCGAGGAGGAGTATCTCCTCGGATGAACAAAGCATAAATCAAATGTATATCCTATCATTCAAGGTGACCTTCCAGGAAATTCCACTAATAGGAGAAGACCCCTAAATAGTGTTGCCTTGGCTACCCCAACTCACAAATGGCCTAAAGGAGTGTCCGATGGGACAAACACTCAAGTAGTGGCTTAGATGATCAACAAATGTAAGACCAAGATCGTTCAAAGGGGACTATATAATGTAAGAGACCCTCCATAGAGGAGGGGAGAGAAATCTATAGAGAAACATTGTCGCAATCAGGAAATAAACTTGTAATCATACTTAAGATAAAGATACAAGAACTAATCTCCTTTAACCTGTTCAAGGATGACTTTCTTTAATTGAAATCCATCTATCTTTTTGTTCTTTTCATTTGAATCCACTTTGTTTGCCATCTAACTCATTCTAGCCCAGTTTTCCAACCCACTCTCTATAAATTTATTGTTTTGGGCTTGAGCCTGTTCATTCTTTAGGTCAGGGATTCAAACTTGGTCCTTACAGTATCCTTTTGTGTATTGTAAGATATAAAAACACCTATTAGAATTTATAAATAAAAATTATAGATATACATGTGTAAAAGGTAAATTCATTTTGAATTTGGAACATATTAAACTAATAATAATTTATTTATCACTTTTGTAATAATATTTAACAAAACTAGCTGAAATACATCAAATTAACATGTGTTTATAACATCCACATTCAAATGGATTAAACCAAAAAGTGTAATACATGAGACAAAATAATAATTTCTTTCTCATCATTTTCATAATCTTACCTAATCAACTCTATCTATGTCAATGTTATCATTATATCTATCATCATGCAAAATTATTATTTTTATTGAAATTTTCTTCCTCATAATAAAATATGAAAGAAAAAATCAAATATATTGTCACGTAATATCTTGTTCATAGTACAGAAAAGAAATTTGCAAACATAAAAGTAAACTGTCAAGTATATAGTCCAAAATTTTATAGTTGTAAAAAACAATTATAACAATTTTTTTTTTGATAGGAATTATAACAACTTGTTGAACACAAATCAAAGCATAAAAAAAAAAAAAAAAACATCAAGTTTAAACTTACATGTCTATATATTATAGGATACAATATATTTCTACACATTTGTGTATTGTACAACTCATGCGTATGCTGTATTCTTATTTTATGATATGAAACTTTTTTCACAAGCATAAAATGTGATAGACTTTTTACATTTTTTAGATTGGAGACTAGTTGATAGAGTGGGTTTACCTCGGTAGATCCGTAGATCTGATCTAAAGCCTTATCCTCCCATGAAGTTCGGAATTAATTATATTGTATCTTGGTCGCGCATGCCCCCACAGTCACATGGGTATGAGAGTGTGGGAATGTGCCCCACGGCATAGATATCCACTCCGAAACAGTTTTAATTTTACTAGTAATGATAATTGTGAAGGAAGGAAGAAAAGTATTCATTGAAATTAGTTTTGTCCAATTAATTGTCGTCTATCACCTAATCATGAAGATGCCTAGGAAAAAAAAAGGGAAAATTCAAGCTGTGATCCAATTGTGAAGATATTATCTGTTAGGACAAGTGTTATTGTCTGTTATTAATTAACACTAATTATTATAGCTATGGTTAGGCAATAATAGGGTTAGTGTGAATTAACACTATGGGGAAGGGAAAAGAAAGGAAAAGAGAGAGAGAAGGGAAAGAGAAGAGAAAAGGTAGAGAATATTAGCTTACTTAAGTGTGTTTGGGTACCGAAAAGAAAGGACAGAATTTCATTCCTTTCCTTTATTTGGTTTATAAAGGGGAGGGAAAGAAAATTTGTGTATTTTTAGCTTTATATATTTATGACATTTTTTCCACTTTTTTATGGTATATAAATTTTTGCAGCGGTAAACGTGGGCATTTTGGGCAATTCATTTAATCCAGCTATAAACAATTTCACCCTCTCATCCGTTTTCTTCTATTTTGGACGGACATAGTTTTGTGGGCCCGGCAGAAGCATTTTCCATTATGCTTCTCTCTGCTGCCCTTCCATCAGAGAAACCAAACAGAGGAAAGGAAGTTATTTTCTTTCTAATCCTTTCTCTTCTCTCCTCAGCCACCGTATCCAAACAGTCTGTAAGTGATTGGAAGGATTCCTAAAAAAAATGGGTGATTGGAAGAGGCAGTGTCACAGTTTAGCCAATGGTAGAGAAAGGTTGGGAAGTGCTAAGGTTGGTAGCTAGGCATGTGGTGTGGGCTCACTTGTCCCCTATTGCCAGCTCCCAATATCAATTGTCACGTAGGAAGTCATTTTAAACAAGTAAATGCTAGCTGCAACTTTTACAATAACTTACTTTCGTGACAAATTATGAGTGGTAAAACTTAAGTGGTAGAACTTTACTATTCATGACTTATTTATATAGTAAGTTATGGCAAAAATTATGGTAGAAGTTGTGATTCTAGCATTACTCTTTTATACTTGTAACGTTATTGTTGCGTACACAACACATTTGACAATACTTGTTACCTCTCGCTAATATTATAAGTTTATATTGGTTCTTATTTGGATCGTTACCATTAATATCATTTTTTTCACCGTATCATTAATCATTTGTCACAAGCAAATTTGATTTGAAATTTTTTATATTTGTAGACTTTCCTCACTTTATACACTAAAAAGGCCACTTTAAAAAACCATTGCTTTTGAGACTAAACCAGGTAGTTATAGTGGACCAAATTTCTGCACTAGTAATGGTGTGTGTTTGGCTCAAGTTTAAAAAACTAATTTATTTTACCATTTAGTTTATTTTTGTTACTATTTATAGGTCTCACTACACTTTTTAGTACTATTCATGAGTTTCACTGCACTATTTCAGCTAACATTTACCTTCATGTACCATACTTTTAGCAAAAAGTTTTCAGTTTCAGCAAAATAAGCAATACCAAATAGATTGATAGTAACCATGGTTGTCAAAATCCCGATCTGGATCTTACGATCCTGTAATTTTACGATCTCACCTACCCAAAACGATCTAAATCTTTCAAGGATCTTTGCGATCTTTTAGGATTGGTAGGATCGTACGATTTTGACGATCCCAAACAACCTTGGTTTCTTGTAATTTTCTTTAACTTGATAGAAGGTTCAGTTGGACCCAAATGAAAAATAAAATCCCAATAGATTAAGTTTTTCCACTCTAATATAGAGAGAGTGTCAGTTAGACTCAAATAAAAAATATTCCAATAGAATATCACATTTTGAGATTTTTGGCATCTTTAAATAATGTTACAAATGAATGTAGTGATGTATGGTAATTATATCAATGAATGTATAATTTATGTGATTATTTAACATACCAATGTGTATTTTTTGTTTTTTTCTCAAATAATCTAGGATCTTATGATTCATGATCCGATCCTACGATCTACGATCCCACCTACCTCCCACGATCCTATGTAGGATCCCGATTTTGACAACCTTGATAGTAACCATCTTCGTACTCCAATGGACCACCATTGTTTTGTAAAAGAATATGTTTAGTGGGTAATTATCTAAAACTCACTATGTTAAATCCAAAGTCAATGTGAAGAAGCTACAAGCCTACAAGTGTTTTGATAATATTTTGTAAAAATAAGATTAGTCACGAATCGCGATTGTTGATATCACACTTTTTTAAATTTAAATTTATTTTTATTTTATCTTTGGCCATACAACAATTTTATATTGGACGAGAAAATAATCAGCAATTTATGGATATGAAATAATATTATGCACAAATAAATATCAGCTCAATTATTTATTTTTCATAAGCTGTTGGGTTCTTCGCTCACAGTACTTTGCTCTGCAGGTTCGGCTATCAACCCATATCTTTTTAAGTAATACTAAAAATGCATAAAATAGTACCATTTGTGCCACAATTCATCCAAGTAGTAATGAGAGTGAGTTGTGAACGGTAGAAATACCAAAGTATCCTCAAGTCCTACGGGCTACACTTGCAAGTGAGAGAAATTATAGAGTTCGGATCATATTACTTGTTCATAATTTCACTAAAAAATTTTTACTTGTTTAAAATTATTAAATTAATAATTAATTTCTGTTTAAATTTTTTTTTCTAACTAATAATTTTAAACAAATTAAAATTTTTTAGTAAAATGATGGACCACATCACTTATCCATGACGTGAATCTTATAATTACTTCATCTATGGAGTGTTCTTAGTCTTAGAAGTGCGCAATCAGCTCCCACAAAGTGCTTGACAGCTCATAAGTACTTTAGAGCAAAAACATCTCTGACACCACATTACTTTTTTTTTTTTGGCTGGGACAGACACACATCACTTTATAAAACGGTCCAACACCATCTTCTTCGTCAAGCTGTTGGAGCATAGAACCAAACTAATGGTCAAGCTATTAGGCCATTTTCTAATAAGGCTTTTAAATGAAACAAAGATCATCTAAAATAAAATATATTATATTTATTTTTCTTATAATATTGTAGAAATAATTAAAAAAAAGTATAGCCTTTCATTTAGCAAAAAAAGAAAGAAGATCTTTTCTATTGGTTAGATGTCTTGTTTATCTATCTTATAATGTAAAAATTTTAATTAAGACCCAAAAGTTTAATTATAAAATTAGTTTTTAAAATATTTTATTCTTTTCTAATGTCATACATTTTATTAATACATTATGTTCAAAAATTTTAAATTTTCTTAAAATTTTACTCTTCCTTTTTTTTTTTCTCTATTAAAATTAAAATTAGAATTAATAGTTTATTAGACAAATTCATTACTGAAATCTATTGTTTAGCACTTGAATTCCAATATTGCTAAGAGAGACGATGACTATTTCAAACATGGTATTTATTATTGTGGGGCCCAAATGATTTATGGGCCAGGCCCATCTACTCGGGGAGAATTCGAAAGCCCAAACCGAGGAGGGCTATGGCCCAAACTCGATAAAGATAGCCTTTGGATACCACCAAGGACAGCTCAGTCCTCGGCAGACCCAAAGTCCCCCCTGAAAGAAGGGTAAAAACGGTATAGGACTGAAACTAAGAAGAAAGATCTAAAATATCCAGGGAAAACTGCCCTTACTGCCATTCAATGCTCTGAACCTGACAGAGCCGCATTCTTTGGCTTTTACAACCACCCCCAACGACTTTGATTATGGGCTGATGGGACAAGTATCACTCTTGGAAAGGTTGACCCTATACGTGGACGAAGGACAATGAACGCAGGCGAATATAAAAGGAAAAACAAGTAACCTAAAGAAGGGGGTTGGGAAAAATGGCCAAAAACCAGAGCCTCCCAGCCCACCTCCAGGAGAAAGACTCCAGGGGTGAAGGAAAACTTAAACTTGGACGAACACCGCGAAAAACCCACCGCCTGTCAACCAAGGCCTAGCCTTCCAAACCCACACTCTACAAATGATATTGTTAGGGGCCTTTTTACGTGCGAACCCGACACTGTTACGGTCCGCCACGAATCGCGTCCTTACAATTGGCGCCGTCTGTGGGAAAGGCTTGTGTGTAGGTATAGGATGTGGGTCGATAGAGTTTCTTCGTTATTTCTAACCGTTGATTATAGAGTTCTAGTATAAAGTTCTGCTAGGGGCTACGTTTCTGGACTAGGGGCTAGGCTGAAGAGCTAACACCCTTAAAGCCAGGGTCCCCCGTAAAGAGTAAACTAGGTACTTGATAGCGTTAATCGTATGGATAAACTTTAGGGGCTTGGTTGAGGAGCTAACTCCCATAAAGCCAAGATCCCACACAAAGAGAAAACTAGGTTTTGGACAGAACCAGGGCATTGCATGGTCCTCGGACTCAAGCCTATGGGGAAACCAACTACTTGGATGATGAAAACTAGGTTTTGGACAGAACCAGGGCATTGCATGGTCCTCGGACTCAAGCCTATGGGGAAACCAACTACTTGGATGAGGAAAACTAGGTTTTGGACAGAACCAAGGCATTGCATGGTTCACGGACTCAAGCCTATGGGGAAACCAACTACTTGGATGAGGAAAACTAGGTTTTGGACAGAACCAAGGCATTGCATGGTCCACGGACTCAAGCCTATGGGGAAACCAACTACTTGGATGAGGAAAACTAGTTTTGGACAGAACCAAGGCATTGCATGGTCCACGGACTCAAGCCTATGGGGAAACCAACTACTTGGATGAGGAAAACTAGGTTTTGGACAGAACCAGGGCATTGCATGGTCCTCGGACTCAAGCCTATGGGGAAACCAACTACTTGGATGAGGAAAACTAGGTTTTGGACAGAACCAAGGCCTTGCATGGTCCACAGACTCAAGCCTATGGGGAAACCAACTACTTGGATGAGGAAAACTAGGTTTTGGACAGAACCAAGGCATTGTATGGTCTACGGACTCAAGCCTATGGGGAAACCAACTACCTGGATGAGGAAAACTAGGTTTTGGACAGAACCAAGGCATTGTATGGTCCTCGGACTCAAGCCTATGGGAAAACCAACTACCTGGATGAGGAACCAACCATCTAAAAAAAAACTTTGGCACATAAATCTCGAAATCCATCCGAAGAGAACTCCGCGTCAACAGATGGGTTAATACCTTGATTGCGCGGATTCCTCGGTCTACCCTCAGATCCCCAGTATCAAAGGGGTTGATGCGATACAGCGCAACATATTACCCAAAAGCACAACCGAAGTCCCTCGCTACTCGGCTACCCTCTCGGACGAATGACTTAGAGTTTATCGTTCTCGGACATCGCTCTAGTATGCATCGCGCAACACTCAGCGGTTATCCCGGTTAGTTCCAAGAGTTTAATTTATTGATGATTAACCTTGTTATGCTTGATAATATTTGTAAGTTTAAACTAGTAGGAATCTGTGTTAAGGCATTTTTCTGCCTAGAATATCATTCAGGGCAAGCTTATATTTAATATACATGCATAAAGTAGTGGTTACGGAGAAGAAGGATATGTATAGAGAAATAGACACATATTTTATTAAGACAAAGGAACAGTACAGTGTACAATAAAAAGCTGAAACAAAGCTTACATTGAAGCTAACTACGTAAGTAACGAAAAATACAAGAGAGTGAAGATAAAGCCGAGGAGGTGGCACAGAGGAGAAGTTGGCTGCTGCCTCTAGACCTTATTCCTCCTCAATGCTTTTGCACGCCCATAACTCAGGCAGCAAAAGAACCCAACTTGGGGCCTGCACCGGTGAAGAAAAGGTGCAGAGAACCTGACCTCAGGCTAACACCATCTACAGAAAAGGTGTAGGGAGCCGGAAGTTGGGGAGCCCCTGCAAAAATTTGCCTGCTACAAGGCAGACGGCGCTGATGGCGGAAATCCCTTTTTCTGACATACCAAAAATCTGGCATGACCAGAACCTGCTTCGGATTTTGGCTAAAAGAAGGAGGAATACCATCTTCCTCCTGTCAAGACGGAGGACTGGCTTGAATCTGTGCCATCCTTGTCCATACCATATCACCTTGAGGATTCGGTGCCTCTGAAGCGGGCGGAAACCTTTCATCTCTATCCACGCCTCAAACATCTTGCTTTGGGGCAGTGGTACTAGAAAGGGAGATCGCGGATATGGAAGAAATATGGTTCTGAAGGGAACAGGAGAGTTCATGTGCAAGTGAAGTGACCCCCTATCCCATTTATACCCAGAAGTAAACCGGTGGCATTTAATTCACGCAGCGTCCCGAGGAACGCTACAGAAAAAACGTCTTTGGCTCGATTTCCAACGTCGTCTGCGGCCCTGAGGTTAAAGGAGTCTCGAGAAGGCGCACCTCGAACACGGGGACGCCAAAAAGTACCGCGCGATCAAAGACTATGGAAATACCTCTTAATTTATGGGCCCAGTAAATTCGCGGCCCAGGCCCGTTCAGCATATGGGCCCAGGGACAGAACCAAGGCCTTGCATGGTCCTCGGACTCAAGCTTATGGGGAAACCAAGTACAAAAATGAAAAAATCACAAGTTTTGGACAGAACCAAGGCCTTGCATGGTCCTCGGACTCAAGCCTATGGGGAAACCAAGTACAAAAACAAAAAAATCACAAGTTTTGGACAGAACCAAGGCCTTGCATGGTTCTCGGACTCAAGCCTATGGGGAAACCAAGTACAAAAATAAAAAAATCACAAGTTTTGGACAGAACCAAGGCCTTGCATGGTCCTCGAACTCAAGCCTATGGGGAAACCAAGTACAAAAACGAAAAAATCACAAGTTTTGGACAGAACCAAGGCCTTGCATGGTCCTCGGACTCAAGCCTATGGGGAAACCAAGTACAAAAACAAAAAAATTACAAGTTTTGGACAGAACCAAGGTCTTGTATGGTCCTCGGACCCAGGCCAATGGGGAAACCAAATACTTGGACAAGGAAAGGTTTGAATTTTGTAAGAGGGGTTACTTGTTAAAAATGTCAGGTCACTTCATCCACGGCTTAAACACCATAAAAAGGTTAAGACCAATAAAGTTGTGAGGAAGGTGGTGAAACGCCCCAGTATTCAGTGGTATAAGAAGGCTGTTCATTTGGTGGGTGAGATATCTTCAAATGGTTATTCCTCACACGGCATTAAACCTTCGTTTTATTCCTCGGCTAGCATGGGGTAAGTATTACTTTTCACTGGTTGGCCTTATTGTGCCAAGCGTTTTTATTAAAGTTATGGCGACATCTTTTTATTATCAAGCATTTTGGTCTTATTCGTCATTGATTTAGATGCTATATTATTGTGCCGAGCAGCGTTTGTGAATTTAAAAAAAGAAAAAGAAAAGAAAAGGCATAGAGACAAAACATGCGAAATAAAATAACAACAATTTTTATTAATACGAAAAATTATTACAACGTACAAAGGAGGGCTTAAACGAGCCTATACAAAGTGAGGACTACCTAAGCAACAATTACATCCGTAGTACAGATAAGTAAACTGACAGGCGTCTTTTAAACTCGTCTTCAAAGTCTCTCCAATCTCTGCCTCAATACTGCTCAGATTACGATAAGAACCTTCTTTGGAAAAAAGAAAAAAAATGAAAGAGAAGGAAATAGTAAGGAAGAAATCAATGAAGAAGATGGAGGACATGAGTAAAGAAGGAGGAGAAGAAGAGAGAAGAGATGAAAAGAAAGAAAAAGGAGCAAAAGAGGGAGAAGTGAAAGCACCAGGATGGAACTGGTGCTGGGAAGACTAAGAAAGGGAGACGAAGGATAGCACCAGTGAAGGAAGAGAGGAAGAAGTAGAGACACTTAGTCCCTGCCTCGATCCTGACTCCCAACACACTGGAGCCATACTAGGTATGCTCATAGGAGAGCGGTTGGTACTGATGATAGGTGTTCTCGACTCAGTTACGCCGAAAGTTTGACGTGACAAGTCCCTGCTTCAGATTTTGACTGAAAGAAGGGTGAGGTTGATTTTGAGTCTTTGCCATCCCTGTCCCGATCGAGCCATAATCAGCTTTATTGGAACATGGCGTTTATGGGAGGGGTTTGGCTCCTGCATCACTTGTGGTTATGATAAAGTGTATCACGATTTAGTTTGTGAACCAGTGGGCAAAATGAACCCTAGGGGAGGCCAAGTATTTCAAATCTCAGGAGGATGAGAAGGAATTCTTTACAAAAACAATAACCTCCTCCTTTCCTTCTTATACAGAGGGTGGAGCGGGAGACATTTAATAGGTTCAGATCTCCAAAGGAATCTGCCAACACAAACATGCCGGTTCCGTTTCTCCACCCCATCAAAACAAACCGCCGAATTAAAGTAGTCTCGTAAATAGTGGTCATTAAAAGCACGTTTTGGGAAACCCAAACGTTAAGAGCGCATCAAGCGCGAAATCAAAAACTGTCTCATGGACCGGCGCATTTCTTGGACAGATGAAGAGCCGCCAGCATTATTAATAGGCCAAATTGATTGGGCCATGGGAAGAGGTTCGGCATCACCAAAACCCCCCTTTCCAACCAAGAGGTTGGACAGCCGGGTTTTGAGGGGCTATTGTGGGGCCCAAATGATTTATGGGCCAGACCCATCCACCCGGGGAGAATCCGAAGGCCCAAGCCGAGGAGGGCTATGGCCCAAGCTCGATAAAGATAGCCTTTGGATACCACCGAGGACAGCTCAGTCCTCGGCAGACCCAAAGTCCCCCCCTGAAAGAAGGGTAAAAACGGTATAGGACTGAAACTAGGAAGAAAGATCTAAAATATCTAGGGAAAGCTGCCCTTACTGCCATTCAATGCTCTGAACCTGACAGAGCCGCATTCTTTGGCTTTTACAACCACCCCCAACGACTTTGAATATGGGCTGATGGGACAAGTATCACTCTTGGAAAGGTTGACCCTATACGTGGATGAAGGACAATGAACGCAGGCAAATATAAAAGGAAAAACAAGTAACCTAAAGAAGGGGGTTGGGAAAAATGGCCAAAAACTAGAGCCTCCCAGCCCACCTCCAGGAGAAAGACTCCAGGGGTAAAGGAAAACTTAAACTTGGACGAACACCGCGAAAAACCCACCGCCTATCAACCAAGGCCTAGCCTTCCAAACCCACGCTCTACAAATGATATTGTTAGGGGCCTTTTTACGTGCGAACCCGACACTGTTACGGTCCGCCACGAATCGCGTCCTTACAATTATGATATTGATTGTTTAGATTTATTCTTTGAACTAAAATTTTAAATATATTCTATAAATAGATGAAAATTGTCAAATTAACATATTAAATTATGAAAAAAATGGCTAGATTCTTTTTATAAAGCATGAATTGTTTATAAAATATTAACTAACAAATATTTATATTTGCATATACAGGAAGAAGTTATCCATAATTAAATTCATAATGTCCTATTTAAGATCGACTATGTCACAAAAAAGATTTTGCAAATTAGTGATATTACCAATTAAAAATGAAATCTTAGTAGACCTTGAACTTAAAAACATAATTAATAGTAATCTTGCATCTCAAAAGGCAAGAAAAATAGATTAAAAAAAAAAATCCAAACATAAATATTATTTAATTAATATTTAAAAATAAAAGAAGACCCCACTAAAAATTGTTGCCTTAGGCTCTAAAATATGTTGAGTCAGTCCTAAATTGAATCATATTATTACAGACCGTGAATTTGAGCAAAGTTTGAAATAAATTTGTTTAAAGCTGAATTGAGATATTTGATAGAAATGACACCACTTAGGGTATGTTGGGATCCGCTAATTTTGTTGAAATTAAAAATTTTTTGCTGAAAGTACTGTAGATAAAGGTAAAAGTTAGTTGAAATAGTATAGTGAGACCTATGAATAATATCAAAAAGTGAATTGAAACCCATGAATAGTAGTAAAAATAAGTTGAATAGTAAAATAAGTTGGCAAATTTCATCCATGCCAATTTTTTTTTTTGAATTATTTTATAATTAAAAAACTCTACACATATGGAAAATCCTCATAGCAATGTAGCTATATTTTGAATGAAAGCCATTTAACATGCCAATAACATGGTTAATATTTCAAGATTTTGGCATGATTATCATCGTATTTGTACAAAGAAATCAATTCAATTGAAGTGAAAGTTGTCAAAAATACACAAATATCAAATTGATGACTTTGCGAAGAAATGTTTAGCGAGAACCATAATTGGGATATTGGAAGAAACTAATAAGTTTCTTCAAAATGTATTGAGTTGGACCTATGAAAAACATAAAGAACCTATCTTCTTAAAAATAAAATTAAACCAGAAAACTAGAATTATTTCTAGCTATGAAGTGTATATTGATGTGTATATTGATGTGGGAATAAGTGTGTTAAGTTGTTTAGCATTTTACATTTTTTTGCCAACTACATATTTGTTATTTTTTTTTTATTTGCAAAAATAAGTTAGAAAAATATTGAATATATAATGAAAGAACAAATATCTTTTGTGGGGCCCAAGTGATTTATGGGCCAGGCCCATCTGCCCGTAGGGAATCCAGAGGTCCAAGCCGAGGAGGGCTATGGCCCAAGCCCGATAAGATAAAGCACAAGAAATCCTTGGGATACATCCAAGGACAGTTCGGTCCTCGGCAGAACCTAAATTCCCACCGAAGAGAAGGGCAAAAACGGTATAGGACTAAGTTTGAGAGAAAATCTAAAATATCCGGGGAAAGCTGCCTTTACTACCATTCAATGCTCTGCACCTGACAGAGCCGCATTCTTTGGCTTTTACAACCACCCCCAACGACTTTGAGTATGGACTGATGGGACAAGTATCAATTTTGGAAGGTTTAACCCTACGCGCGGACGAAGGACAGTGGGCACCGGCTAGTATAAAAGGAAAAGTGAGTAATCTATAAGAGGGGGCTGGGAAAAATAGCCAGAAACAGGAGCCTCCCAGCCCACCTCCAGGAAAAAGATTCCAGGGGTGAAGAAAACTTAACCATGTATGAACACCACGGAAAACCTACCGCCTGGTGACCAAGGCCTAGCCTTTCAAACCCACGCTCTACAAATGATATTGTTTGGGCCTTTTTACGTACGAGCCCAACACCGCTACGGTTCGTCACGAATAAAGTCCTTACATCTTTCATTTGATTTGTAAATTATGAGAAAGGTAATTACAATTTTTGAGGCCCTTTCAATGAATTGCCAATATTTGATTTGTAAATATGAGAAAGCCAATACTAGTGATACAACATTTCTAACCTCTAATGCCAATATTCTAATTTCTGAAAATTCTTAAACAATTTCATAAAAAACTCTTTGATTATGGAAGATGATTTTCTAATTTGAAAGGGAGATTGCTGCTAAATTTAATACAAAATCAATCATAGATAATTTTTAGAATTTAAAGAACATCGAGCTCTAGCAAATAATATAGTTGAAACATATTAAGAAATAGTTATTTTGTTAATGATCACTAATGTTCCCCAAGTTCAAAAACCACTTCTGCCCCCGCTTTTAAATAATAATAAGCCAATTCAATGTGATCTTAATAAGCCTTGTATTGAAGCTTTAGCACCTAGGGCAGTGATTGATTAGTGACAATTAACAAGCATTGACTTCTAATCTGATCCTACAGATCCGTTAATTGATTTATTAAGAATCAATATCTCTAGAATAAGCCTAGTAAAAAGTTCTACGGCGTAGGGTTCTTGACAATGACCAGCGGCTCCTATCATATTGACAACTTCCACCAAAGATGCATTGCTTTTTCTTCTTTGGGCAAACATGGGGGGCCACAAAGCATTACAAAGACTTATACATTTCCCACCTTGAAGTGCAAAGGCTTTGCAACAACTACTCCCACTCACTCTTTTCCATGATTATCAGTAATTATTCTTACAGTATCCATTTAAAAAAAAAACAAAAAAACAAAGAGATCTCTTTGGATTAAAAGATAGAATTACCTTGCTCGATCTAAACTACCAAACAATTGGAAAGGTTTCCATCATTAGTTACATCCAGCTATCACTTAACGAAAGATATCTCGTCATTTTATGGACTGCACTTATAAAAGGAAATTAGTCAATTACAACAAAAATAAAAACAAAAAACAAAAGTGAACAAACAATCAAGCAAAGCAAGACCCACATTACTAAGAATTTTATTTTATACATATCTTTTTCAACCACCGCTTATGATTATCCTGAATAAATATAAGAAAGAGCTAGGGCAATTTGCAAACTGTAGCAAAGTTGTCTGTTTGAAATGAAATCAGAGATGCAAATAATTAGTGCAACGGTGCTGTCACTTTCTCATTGGTCATCCTACGAATTCTGTAAACTGCATCTGCATGCTTTTTTTATTGCACAAGAAATGAATCTAAGTCACCATAGAATGAAAGAATGAACTGTTGTCTTTTCAGAACGATGTTTGATTGTTTGGAAGCTTCCTAATTGAAAAGGAAAGATTGCTAAGTGGCTCAACAAATTGACCCATGGTTCGACTTATCCGCATAAAATTCTTACTACTCTCAAATTCTCCCATAATTGGCTTTGAAAAGTAGTTTTATACCATGTAGATCCGAGATTGAACCGAGCTCTTCCCCAATAGAAAGCCAGAAATACATCTTTATATAGCAAAGATGCATTTGATATCGCAACTGGTCTTGTTGTCTTGGTTTGCTTTACATTCAAATTCTACGTTGGTGTCTTTATTGAAGTGTATTCCAAAATGTTCTTGACTTTTCCTAGCCAGAAAAATAATAAGAGAAGTATGATTTGGCAAGTGTTTTATTTATATTTTGCTGTTTACATATTATGAATTCGAAGAGATACAGTCAAATAAAAATTAAGATAAACAAATTAAATCATTGTCTAAATTCCGTAGTGCAGTCGTATGGATTTCAATAACGACTTGATGTTATGTTAACCACAAATAACAATATTGTAGACTTCAAAACGTGGATTAGCTACTCTTCCCAAATAATAGTTGCACGAAAGAACGTGGTTGGTTCTCTTTTTGTTATCTTGCCACTTGTCGAGTTTTGATTGGCGTGTGCATGGGTTTAGGTTCAAGTTGGAGGTCAAGTCCGCAACTCAGGTCAGCGTAGAAAGCCACAATGGCTGCTGGTGCATCCTTTGCCTTGCAAATAAAGGGTGAAAGCAAACTTAACTTTGACCACTAATCTACAGTAATCAAATACTGGGTGAAAGCTAACTAATGTTGGAGTTCTATTTTTTTCATAGCAATACGTGGGAGGTGATGTGAAAAATCCATCCGAAGGAGATAAGGTCATGTTTAGAGAAGTGGGAATTAGCAGAAGCCAAGCTTCGGGCAATGAAATTTACTCAAAGGTTTTAGCTAGTTCTGTTTGGGGCTGAGTAGACTAATAAAGTTAGCCCGGTTCGATTTGGTTTGTTGCTATAAGGGGATTGACATCTATGGGATTATATTTACAGTCTGCCTACTGACGTACCCATTACCACACTCAATCACAATATGAGTGATTATGTGATCGGAGAAATTATTTAGTCTTAATGGAGGAGTTCTTTCTCCTCTCACAAGAAGTGTGAGTCTCCAGTAAGAGTGAATAATTTCTTGTGCAATTGGGTGTATTTTTAGAATTATTCTTAATTTATGGGTTAATGATAGTGAACATTAATTGTGATTAAGCAATACATATTTGAGGTTATGAACCTAAGTTTATATCTAATATATATATATTTAAATTAGATTAGAATAGAATTTTTATCTAGGAAAAAAAAAAAAAAAAATACAAGTGTCTTCCCCCATGAATTAAGCCTTTCTAGTTAGTATACTTTTTTGGGGGTTAATGGGTACACACTCCAAGCGCACTAAACAAGTTTTCCCATAGAGCCCAAGAATATGTAGAGAGAAGCTATCTTTTGCCCGTGAAGCCACAACTCCCACACTTTTCCCTTGGGCCTTTTCATTTGCAATTGGACCATATAATAAAAATAATTATTTGGGCTCAATCCAAACAATATCTTTGTGAATGACAAGTTTAGGCTTCATTTAGTGAGGAGTAAGTTGTCTTAATTTAAAGTTTATTTAGATACTGTTTATTATTGAAAATTGAAAACTGAAAATACTGTAGTAAAATAATTTTTAAATGTGTGAACAATATCGTGGGATCCAATTTTGAAGAAAAATTTGCTGAATTAGACAACTTTTGAAGAAAAATTTGCTGAATTAGACATCTTGTAAGTCTTGTGAACAATGCATGGGATCTACTAACAGTATTGATCTTATGCCAAAATGCAGCTGATATCCAAACGGATACTTAACCTCATCAATTTATCAAAGTTTGATTAAAAATCCGTTTTGTTTGGTCTTGGCAGGGGGGTTGGTCCTTCCACAACCTTTCATGCTCAAATAAGTGAAATTTGTATTGTTAGGTGACTTGCATTAGTCATTTTTTTTTTTTTTTTGATGGGGCATTAGTCAATTTAGTCTATAGAAAACTAGCCCTAAACATTTAGAGACTCGAGTACATGTGCCATGGAATGGTCACATCTGTGAGTAATTCGGATTCACTTTTTTTGGGGCTTTTCCTTGTCCTGGGGAACATGAGGAATGAGCAAGCATTGATGTTGCAAACTACGTCCAATCACAGGAAAAATTTGTTGTTGTAGTTGTTGTAAGGGAAATAGTAATTCTTATATATTCACAGAATACAAAAATATGTCTTACACATATAAACTTACACAAATCGTGACTTTTAAATTGAGTGTGTATATTTTATGTGCAATAGTGTGTACACTAGTGTTTACTCTAACTTAAATATAAAATTTAACATGCATCTAATTATGTTTATTTGCATATATACATGAGGTCATAAACTAATATATGTTCATATATATATATATATATATAGAGAGAGAGAGAGAGAGAGAGAGAGAGAGAGAGAGAGAGAGAGAGAGAGAGGGAGCAACCGGCAACCTCCTTTGTTGCCAAACCATGCGAAAGTGAAGGGAAAAAAAATCAATACCAATATAAAAGAAAGAACTTAGAGGACTTAAGTCTGTGAAAAAAATATAATTAGACTGTAACCCAATCAGTATTTGGATGAAATAGTCAACCTAAAAAAACTAAAATAAGAATAGAAAGCAAACTAATTAATAAGAATTTCTTCTAATTTTCTTCAGCTGCATTGACAATGATACGTGCCCTTCAAGCTTAAGCACCGACCCATCAAGTCTCACAAGTCCATACCGGCCAGACTTCTTCTTGTACAGGTTCCATGGTAAAGGGATCTGAGCCCGGCCTACTACGACTTGACCATTAGAGGTTCCTGGGTCTGACTTCGAAAAGTGCCTAACCACTTCCAAGTTGAGGAACCCACGAAACTCGCCAGGCTTGCCTAGTGGAAACAACTCTTCATGTTTCCAAATAGGAACTAAGCCTCTAGCTAGCTGAGTACAGTATACTTGTTCAGGCTGAACCCAAAACACAACATTATAAATCCTTTTAGAAACATTTGGATACATACTAGGGCAGTCCAGGCCCTCAGCACCGTCGATGAAGACAAACAAAGCAATTTCGTAGTTTTCTTCCATGGCCTTAGTCTTTGTTTCTTCACTAGTTATTGCTGCAGCTGATCTCCTCCTTTTATAAATACTGTTGTTCATGTTTTGCGGTTTTGGGGTTTTCGCCTTCTCTTGAAGTACTCTTAAGTACGAAAAATAATTTAGGGTTTAACCAAAAAGAGTCCAGAACGTAAAAACAAAAGAAAAGGATGAATCACTTATCCTTTATAATTTGGGTTAAGTAGTAATTATACCTTTGTGATTAGAAGTCACACTCTCACTAAAAGTTGTACTCAACAAGGGGATGTGAAGAACCAAAACTCTATTGCTTATAAGATGGTCCGCTATATTTTTTCCAGATAACTTTAGCTAGGCTGCTTGTATATATGATTTTAAGGAGATATAATAAATTGCTTATAAAAAAAGGAGACATAATAAATTTGATCTATCTATTTATATTCACTTATATTTTTCTCAAAAAAGAAAAAAGAAAAAAAACCTTAGATTTAAAAGTTAGGGTTTTAGGGTGTAAGCAAGCTGTAAGACTGAGTGGGTTCTTATGTTGAATTGCCTTCAAATATTTAAAAGTTTAATTGTTTGATTTCTTTTATTAGATGGACAAAATCTTTTTGCAATTGACAACCAATTGGGTCACCACAAAAATACAAAAAGTGGAACCTGAGTATAAGAAAAATAAAAAAGATAAAATAATCTGTATAAAAAATGTTTGAGTTTTGGTTGATTTCACTAGGTCAATCTTCCAAACAAGTTTATGTTTCATTATTTTAATATATATTTTAATTGAATTTGACGTCAGTAAAAGGTGAAGTGTCAAAAACTTGAAAGAATAAAGATACATTCAAAGCGCATCAATGTGGTGCCGGCCTAAGACTTTCCGAAGCTTAGGTCAGAAACTTATAGTATTCTCAATGAACTCAAAAGAAAGAGCTTGAGAATTGTGTTTTTCATGTACCTTGAAATTGCGGAGTCTTAGTGTTTATATAGGAGTCTATTGATGACCACCTTAGTTGAATTATAGGGATTGGGGGTTATCCTTCATCTGATAGGAGATGAGAGTTCTTCCTTTACCGGTGGTTGTAAGAATGTAGGCGAGTCTTAAGTAATAGCTACTATGCGAGCATAGTAGTGTAGTAGGCTTCGTATGCCGATCTTCACTTGTCCGTCTATGAGGGTGACTGATGGGTGCCAAGCTTGTAAGTGCTTGCTTGTCCATTCTTTTATGTGACAGACGAGTACTAGATGATGGACTTGTAATGTCCTTACTCATCTTTGTAGATGATAGACGATTCATTGGAGTAGACATGATAGGTTGCATTTGGCATTGAGTCCTCTATATGGGACGAGCCGGTCTTTTCAGAAGGTTGACCCTGGGATTAGCTAAAAAGTTTCTCATTAGAATTTAAATTATATTTGACATATAAATCCTCAATTAAATTCAGGGCACATTATATTTTTATTAAATGGTAGTTTATATAATTTTAGATATACACACAATTATAATAAATGCTTAATACTAGAATATATAATTCTATGCACAAACACAATCATAATAAATGTCCATTAATAATTAATATTATAAAATTTCATATTTAAACAAAAAAATAAAGGATAAAAAAAATCATATTATGTTAAGCTTTCTAGTGCATTGCACTAGTTATTAACTATTACTAATAATAAAGGTGTAGAGAGACATTTTGTTTTTCTTCATAATTTGATATTTATAACGGAAGAGGGGGGAGTTGAACCCTAAATGTCTCAATTAGAAATACTATAATATGCCAACTTTTTTTTTTTTTTTTTAACAGCTATTTTTTTGTTTGATAAGTAATATATGTTTTTAAGAGGAGGGAGGCCCAAACCCCAAAAGAGCAAAGACAATAAGAGGGAAACCAGCCCATTAACATTCTTATAAAACACTATAAGGTTCCAATCAATTGAGTTATAAAACTCATGACAAAAAGATAAAATCATAAGATAGAATTGAAAATTAATAAAAATAAAATTACGTAGAAAATACCACCTTGGTTGAATTCAAAGGGGTACTCGTCCTATATTAAAGTCAAAGTCAAGGCTGAAAATTACATTTTTGCATTGTGAAATTTGGAGTTTTTATTTCAATGTGATAATATCCACTCTGAACTTTTCCATTTATTTCAATGTGAATCTTCTAATTGTTGAGGTGCACGGCACTTAGAGTCCAGCCCACTTAGACTTCTATTTCAAGGGGAAATAGGAAAACTTAACTACAAGGTTTAGGTCTCCTAATTCAAGCACTATTAGGAGCATCAGGTGGCTTGAATGCTTTATATAAAGCATATTACGTACTTCACATATAGAAGAGAGAGAGAGAGAGATTCAGAGAGAGATTGAAGAGTGAAACACAAATTTGAAGCCGATTAAAAGAAAAAAGATTAGTGCTTTGTGCGGCATTGAGGGAAAAAATAAAAGGTGATTTTTCTTTTGTTCAAGACACACGAGGAAAATAAATTGGGGTCTCTAGGACAATTATTTAGGTACTACAACCATAGAGAGTTGAAGTATTTAGAGTGGAAGATCTTACTACCGGGTTTTGTGGTGAGGTTGTATTTGTTCCTAGATGTATTATTGTATTTTTCCAATTTATTGTGAACTAGGTTTTAGGTATAACTTGAGTATTGTAATCTCTATTTTATTATAGTGGATTGATTGGATTTGCCCCGTAGTTTTTTCCTTTACACTAGAGGGTTTTCCATGTAATTTCTTGGTATTCTTGTTGGTTGATTTTTTATCGCTTCCGTAGATTTCTATTTCCTCTGTTGCTTGGGTTGTATTTAATTTATTTCACACATAGACAGGGATTTATCCTAACAAGTGGTATCAGAGCTTTAGTTGTTGGATGTGATTATCTTGTGTTGAATTGAATGAAAAATATGAATATGAATATGAGCACTACGATTAAACTTACAGCGTCAAATTATTCGATTTGGAAGCCGATGATGGAGGATGTCCTTTACTATAAGGATTTGCATGACCTTATTGAGGGTGATAGTGCTAAGCCAAGTGAGATGTTTGATAAAGATTGGGAGAAGTTAAATAGAAAAACCATTGGATGTATTAGACAATGCATTGAAGTGAGTGTGTTTCATCATGTATCTCAAGAGACTAATGCAAAAGCTCTTTGGGAAAAGTTGAAGGGTCTCTATGAAAGAAAGACAGCTCAAAATAAAGTTTTTGTGGCTAGAATTCTTGTGAATTTGAAGCTTAAGGAAGGGAGATCCGTTGCCGAGTATTGAAGCTTGTGAATTTGAAACTTAAGGAAGGGAGATCCGTTGCCGAGTATTGAGTGAGTTCCAAGACTTGGTGAATCAGATGTTTACAATGAAGCTAATAATTGATGATGAGTTTTAAGTTTTATTACTTCTGAGTTCCTTACTTGATAGTTGGGAGACTTTGGTGGTGTCACTTAGCAACTTTGCTCCAATTGGAGTGCTACAACTTGCAATAGTCAAGGATAGCTTGTTCAATGAAGAAACAAGAAGAAAAGATATGAGCAAGGATAATGCACAGGCTCTTGTCATAGAGAACAGGGGGAGGAGTGAGACTAGAAATTCTAAGGGGCGTGGAAAATCCAGAAGTCAATCAGAATTGAAAGGAAAATTCAAGTGTTTCTACTATGATAAAGAAGGTCACATAAGAAGAAACTGCAAGCCTTGGAAGAATAAACAGAAAGATGAGAAAAATCAGAATAAGAGGAATAGAATACCACTGCTATCTCGACAATTGAAGATGTGGTGCTCTCTATAGGAGATGATGAATGCCGCAATGTTTCACATCCTTATGTTGAATGGGTGATTGACTCAGCTGCTTCCTGTCATGTCACTCCAAGAAAGGAGCTCTTTATTTCATACAAAGCAGGAGAATTTGGAAGAGTGAAGATGGGTAATAACAGTTATGCTGACATTGTGGGAATTGGAGATGTTTGTGTTGAGACTAACACTAGATACACCTTGGTATTGAAGGATGTGCAACATTTGCCTGATATGCGTTTGAATTTGATTTCTACTTATATTCTGGATAAAAAAGGCTATGGCAACTATTTTGGAGATGGTAGATGGAGACTCTCTAGAGGATCATTGGTGCTTGCTAGAGGGAAGATTTGTTGTACACTTTACAAGACACAAGTAAAGGTGTGCAAAGATGTTGTTAGTGCAACTCAGGAAGATTCTACGCCTAACTTGTGGCATAGGCGGCTGGCTCACATGAGTGAAAAGGGGTTGCAGATTTTGGAAAAGAGGTCTCTCATTCCTTTTGCCAAAGGTATGTCACTTAAATCTTGTGATTATTGTTTATTTGGAAAACAACATAGAGTGTCTTTTTGCATTCCCTCTACTAGAAAGTCCAATGTGTTAGATCTCGTTTATTCTGATGTATGTGGTCCCATTGGTGTGGAGTCCTTAGGTGGCAATAAGTATTTTGTTACTTTTATTGATGATGCTTCATGAAAGGTGTGGGTGTTTTTTTTAAAAAAAAAAAAAAAAAAAAAAACTAAAGACCAAGTATTTAAGCACTTCAAGAAATTTCATGCCATGGTGGAAAGAGAGAAAGGGAAGCCTTTAAAGTGTCTTTGTACTGACAACGGAGTTGAATATACGTCTAATGAGTTCAAGAGTTATTGCTCCAAGAAAGGTATTAGACATGAGAAGACGGTTCCTAGTACCATACAACAAAATGGTGTGGCAGAGAGGATGAACCGCACTATTGTTGAGAAGGTCAGATGAATGTTAGGAATGACTAATTTGCCTAAGTCATTCTGGTGTGAAGCTGTTCAAACTATGTGCTACCTAATTAATCGGTCTCCATCAGTTCCATTGGAGTTTGATATTCCAGAGAGAGTTTGGACTAGGAAAGATATTTCTTACTCTCACTTAAAGGTATTTGGGTGCAAGGCATTACATGTGCCTAAAGAACAAAGATTGAAGCTTGATGGCAAAGTCACTCCTTGTATATTTGTTGGATATGGAGATGCAGAATTTGGCTACAAGTTATGGGATCTTAAGAAAAAGAAGATGATTTGGCAGACCTTGAGAAAACTGAAAAGACAAAGGATGCTATTGTAGGTGTTCCCGACCTTACACCTACCTCTTCTTCCTCCAATCATGCCACAAATAGGGAAGAGGTGCAGGATGAAAATCTTGGTGATAAACCAATAGCAGTTAATGGTGATGAACCAATAGGAGTTGATGGTGATGATGCTCAAGATATTGAAGATGTTGAATAAGGGGAGTAGCTTGTTCCACTAGCGATGGAAGAACCTCAAGTGAGGAGGTCTACTAGGGAGTGTTGTCCATTGACTAGATATTCCTCTTCTGAGTATATTTTGCTTATCGATGAGGGGGAGCTAGAATGCTTTCAAGAAGTAGAGTCTCATAAGGACAAGCAGAGCTAGATGAAGGCTATGCAAGAAGAGATAAATTACTTGCACAAGAATAAGACTTATAAGTTGGTTGTGACAAAAAAGAAGCTTGAGCTTTGTGCCAGAACAACTGGCATGAATTCTAACTGAAGAGTTGGGATGAAGATCTCTTTCCTCGATGGGCTGGAGGGGGAGATTGTTGAGGTGCATGGCACCTAAAGTTTAGCCCACTTAGACTTCTATTTCAAGGGGAAATAGGAAAACTTGACTACAAGGTTTAAGACTCCTAATTCAAGTACTATTAGGAGTGTCAGGTGGCTTGAATGCTTTATATAAAGCATATTATGTACTTTCACGTGTAAAAGAGAGAGAGAGAGAGAGAGAGATTCAGAGAGAGACTAAAGACTAAATCACAAATTTGAAGCTGATTGAAGGAAAAAGATTAGTGCTTTGTGCGGCACTAAGAGAAAAATGAAAATGTGATTTTTCTTTTGCTCAAGATACACAAGGAAGATAAATTGGAATTTTCTCTAGGACGATTATTTGGGTGCTACAACCACAGAGAGTTGAAGTATTCAGAGTGGAAGATCTTGCTATCGGGTTTTGTGGTGAAGTTGTATTTGTTCCTAGAGGTGTTATTGTATTTTTCTAATTTATTGTGAACTCAGGTTTTGGGTATAACTTGAGTGTTGTAATATCTATTTTATTATAGTGGATTGATCGGATTTGCCCTGTGGTTTTCCACGTAATTTCTTGATGTTCTTGTTGGTTGATTTTTTTATCGCTTCCATAGATTTTTATTACCTCTATTGCTTGGGTTGTATTTAATTTAATTCACACATAGACAGGGATTTATCCCAACACTAATATCCATCCTTCGATTATGATTTGTACTCTTATTGTTCATCGATCTTTTTGGTATGAATCTTTATTCTCTATTATCTTATGGTTACTTTTCCTAGCACCCCCTTTTGTTTTGGGTGGGGGAGGGGGGGGGATTTTGAGGATAGATGTGATAAGATTTCAACCTAGTGACATTTATTCTATAATGGTTGTTCTTATTATATCAGATCAAGACACTAATTAATTTTTAATATAATTATCTTAATGTCTGTAAGATAGTTTAACAAGATTCCTTGTTAAATAAAACTATAACCACACTGACAAATTGTTATGAAATTGGGAGTTATGGATAGCCATATGCTCATGGTCTCATGGTGCAGCTCAATAATGCCATCCAGTTGTACTCATGAGGAGAATCTAGGTTTCAATCCAGCTTGTTATAAGAAAATGAAAAAAATAAAAAATAAAACGAATGCAAATATTTTTAGTTCTTAACAAATACGTTTCAGTTAATTCAACTAGTAAAGTTTTTTATCATTAAATAAGAGATATGTGGCTCAATCACCCTACATCCATACATTGAGCAAATGCCACAGGTTTGAAATGCTATTATTGTATTTATCCCAAAAAACCCCATCTATTTTCTTGTTTGAAATTTTTTTCTCATTTGAATTCCAACCATAGTTCTAAGGCTGTAAGAAAGCCAAGCGTATTAAAGGTTTAAGCTTATGTTGATTTAATTTTATTTTAAATACAAACTAAGCTGAGCTTGAGCACCTCATCAAACAAGATTACATATTTAAACTTAGTTCACTTTCTTATTGAACAAGCTCAAGTTTATTTATGAGTTACTTAATTGAATAACTTCTTTTTTTTCCCTTATATATAGTAAAACAATTACTAAAATTTTTTATCCTTTCACAAATTAATGAATTGTTAGAACGAATGGATTATTTTTTTATCAATAAATTAGAAATAATAATTTGATGTTATATGAACATCTTGACAAAATTATATAATTCAATCTCAAGTTTCCATAAATACATTTTTAGACAAGTATACATATAAAAATATAATATAATATATAATTAAATCAAGCTTCATATTTACAAGATTATTCACTAACACATTATTACATATGAGAGCATGACTATTTAGTAGAATGTGTATAGCCTTCCTATACCACTCACACTAGGGCTATATGGGTTGGGTAGATTGGGTTTGTGCCCAACTCGCAATTGACTTGTAACAGATTGGGTGGGCAGCTTCCCAACCCGCAAGAGGGTTTGGCTTCACAGGTTGGTTTTTCGTTAGATGGGCTTCGATTTCAGGTGAAGTCGAAACCTGTTGGAAACCATAGAAAAAGGCCAAAAATTAGCGAGATCTCGCCTGATTTGTCCAAGATCCGGTGTGATCTAGCCGGATCTGGTGGAGATTTCGTTGGATCTGGTGAGTTTTCCGCCAAATTACACTGAGAATCGCCAAATCTAGAGTATTGTTGTCGGATTTGATTGTTTTGGTTGCTGAAATCCATTAAATCAAGCTAAAAAGCTCATCGGAAAGCTTGAGAATTTGCCAGAATCTAATGGTCTTTGGGCGGGTCGGGTTTCATGGGTTTTGAAGGAGGGGACTCGAAACCGACCCGCCAGAGTTGGGTTTTGGAGCTTGGGACCTGCATTCGATTGCCAGTGCAGTCAAATCAGGTGGCAGTGGGTCGAGTACGGGCGGGTGGGTTGGACAGCCCTAACTCACACCAGGTAATTACAATAAGAAATCCTTTAAAAGTGACCCGATATTGAGTAGAAGTTTTGAACCCCGAGACCTCATGAATCCCATGTGAGCATGGGAAGCACTAGACCAATTACTTGATAATATGTCTTGATTTCAACACTCACTAATCATGTGTTACACATTAGTTTCATTGCAAAATGAACCATGGCTTTTGTTTCTATGAAAGACAAAGGAAACCAATTTTTTTTAATCTATTTTTGGAGGCAATACTTTGAAGATAGTTTATTTTATAATCAACCACACATGACGAAAGAAATAATCAAAATTCAAATATACAAAATGGAAAATTGGTCCTTTAAATTTTAAACAAGTATAATTCAATTTGTTTTTATTATTTTTTGTTGTTTTAAAAGAGGGATTCATTACGCAAATTCATTAGTAGAAGAAAGTATCAGTGACCCCAACCCTCAGCCACACACTGCCTTACATAACCTCTCATGCATTGCTTGAAGCAATGAACTGCACCTACATTTGGCATGAAATCGGTCGTGCGTGACACAGATACAAATACTTCCCATTGCCTATCTCTCACGCATACCTAATGAAACAATTAAATATCAGATCAAAACAAAATATATTACAGCGAATAGAAAAGTGTGGAAATTATATATATAAATATATATATATATATATATAGTTCTGATCCCTTGAGTATTGTAAGTGTTCTGAGTGAGGAAGGGTGTTCCCAATCTTTGCAGCTCACAAAACTTTGAATTATGAATTTATGATAGAGGACTTCTGAAGGGTTCTTAGTATCCATAATATTTTCTATTCGGGCAGACTTTTCTTGGGTTAGAATACCCTTGTAGAATTTGATGTTCTTCTCAGGGTTTTTGGGGAGGAAATGCCATTCTAAAGGCAAAACTTCCATTGCTAATGCTAGCAGATCTGTTATATGAACTAAGTGTGGCTCAATATAAGAGATGTGCTGGACAAAAGGTTTTCTGATATAAGAAGATCTTCCTGTTCTTGGAGGAAGGGAAGAAGGCTTTCTAGGCACTATTGGGCCAAAAAGTTCTTCAATTGTGTATGGGGTGACTGCTTAGGGAGGTGGTGTGGCTAAGGCAGAGTTGTAACTGTGTTGTCCTTGGGGTCTTTCGTAATTTGGTTTTGGGATGGTAGATACCAAATAACTGTAACCTTTTATTTATGCTTCCGCCCCCAGACGGCCTTAGTCGGCCCTTTATCCCTCTATAACCTGTAACTTTCCCCCCTTTTGCTATCAGAGCCATTTTTGGCTGATCGAAGAGTGTAAGTTACTGTAATATTTTGAAATCAAGTTGGCCGGTATTACCGCCATAGTTATCCATTATTTTGTGGTTATACATTATTTTGAACTATGTTATCTCTTACAAACATTATTTTGTTTTACATCTACTTTCTGATAGCACTTCCACTCCCATACATGACATTCTTCATCTATTATTTCTTCTCAGTGTTTGTATACTGTACTTTCTTTTGGTGGTAGGTTGAGCCTCCCGTTTAAACATTTGTTTATTATTCTGTGATTACTTGTTCAAGCTAATCAATTGTTTCCCAGTTACCAGATTCTTCTTATCTTTGCTTTTAGCCAAAGTTTGTTATAGATGTGTACTATTGAGACGTTTTATTCCAGCGGTCGGCAATAACGGATGGTGACACAGGTAAAGCTTTTGCTGGACTGGAAGAAAAGGGTACTAAAGGGCCAGGGTTCTTTGCTTGACTAGAAGTCAACCTTTCTTTGGTTTTCCTGAAGTATTTAGAGGGAATAATTCCTTCTTGAATGCAATTGAGATCAGCTCCTGAATCTATTAAGGCAACTACCTCAATTTCAAAATCTTTGTTGATGATAATCCTGACTTTGGAATACCATTTCTGGAAGTTAATCCTACTGATGGTTTGCAAGAATGTTTCACTGGAAGGTTCTTGGATCATATCAGCTGTAAGGTTAACTGTTTCATCTGCTTCTTCATTTGAAGGGTTCTGTAACAGGTAGCATGTTTCATACTCCTTGTTGATGCTATAAACTTGTTCTATAGTCTTAACATGGTAGTCTGTTTTGAAAGTCTTTTTCAAGGACCATGATGATGACTTATAGACTTGGTTTGTGGGTACTTTTGGTATGTTCCAATCTCCTAACTTCTGATCTAGATTTGAAAGCTGGTACGACTTCGAATTGATCGTTCCATCATCTTGAGGAATCTCAGGGAGGGTTGTACTGCAAGATCTAATGCTGGTGGATGAGTCACTCCTTCTAAACATCCTATTCATCATTCTGGATTAAAATCCTAAGATAAAAAATTATATCCTAGGAACCTTTATCTCCAAATTTCTGGATCTAACCTTAGATCTGAAACAGGGTGTTCTTAATGAGACATGTGTCTTTTCTTGTGAAAACTACAACCTCCTATAGCCACAATCCTTACACTAGTGATCTAATCCTTCTGCTCATACCCTAACGCTCTTCTGACTAATGGGAATTACTGTTTGGCTCTGATACCAAAAGGGGGAAAAGTTACAGGTTATAGAGGGATAGAGGGCCGACTGAGGCCGTCTGGGGGCGGAAGCATAAATAAAAGGTTACAGTTGTGAAGGCCATGACTATGGCATTACAAGTGTAAACTAGAAAATAAACTGAGATTAACATAATCAAGCCTTTGAGTAAGGAAGGCTTCAGAATATGGCTTAGTGGTAAAGACTGAAATCCTGCCAATGTTTCCTGTGAAATGGTAATTTTTCCATAATTCATTGGTGACATCAAGGAGTTCATTGTTGAAGTAGTCCTTCCAACATCCTGCAAGAGCATATGGGTCTTCATAGGATAGGTAGGAGTCTCCGTCATACCAAGGGCCATTGTGGATGTACCCGTTGATGAGTACAACTTTGGGTGAATTTCTTTTCCACTGAAAGCAAACAGTAAACTGAATGATTATGTCGGGGCACTGTTTGATGAACAGTAACGGTCACTGTTCATGAATAGTGAATTGTCCCCTTGCTTTTCTGAATAGTGATTATGCACAGTGTTCTGGTACTGTGTATAAATAGTGTTCTGTCTGAAACTTTGCTGGTGCAGGTACTGTTCTGGAATAGTAACCGGATTTTGCAAAGGTGGTTCTTGAAACTTTCTGGGGCTCTGGAGCTGTTCTGGAGCATCCTGGAGCTGTTCTAGAATTTACTTAATCACTGTCCAAGTTGTAACCATCAAAAGGATTTTGTGAATCCTAGAAGGGATCGACTGGGACATGATTAACCGATGCTTCTAAAGAGGCAGGAGAGTTCATTTCTTCTAACTCTTACTGTTCTGGGTTGATCGGACTTTCTTAGTCAGAAGTACTAGATGGGTACCCATTATAAGGATCCCATGGAGGATTGTAATCACAATCATGCTCATGGTATTTGTCATACAGATTACAAAACCCAAAATACAGGAGAGGTTCATAATCCGCATTTTGTGTAGTTGGTTGACTGAGATTAACATAATCAAGCCTTTGAGTAAGGAAGGCTTCAGAATATGGCTTAGTGGTAAAGACTGAAATCCTGCCAGTGTTTCCTGTGAAATGGTAATTTTTCCATAATTCACTGGTGACATCAAGGAGTTCATTGTTGAAGTAGTCCTTCCAACATCCCACAAGAGCATATGGGTCTTCATAGGATAGGTAGGAGTCTCCGTCATACCAAGGGCCATTGTGGGTGTACCCGTTGATAAGTACAAGGTGGTGAGCAGGTTGAACTGACATCCAATTGTTACTGTCCCATTGTGGGAGAGTGCTCCAGCATCTGATAGAGACAAATGGACTTTTGATCTTTGCAACAACCTGTTGAATTATCTGGGGAAATTGGTTGATCTGATTATGGCTTGTTAACTTTATGAGTCTGATAAAGTCATATTCAAACATTCTTGAAAGCCAGCTTGGATCTCTATCTTCATCATTTACCCCGTCTTCATAGTTGACTATTAGACCAGGAAAAGGATGTTTCTTTTCATAGACCCTATGACTGCTTCCAAAGTACTCATCCCAGGTTGACTGGATGAAGGCAACATCAATGTGATCGACTTCCTCACCATAAACTGGGAAATGAGTGGTGACCAGTATTTTGAAATGCTCGAACCATCGGTCACGTGATTCAAACATAGCCTTGCTTCCCAAGATACGAACTTGTATGTCAGTAGGCAAGTTGGCAACAACACTTCTTAGCTAGTTTTGAGTCTTAAGACTTAACCGAGCATAATCAGTGCCCATGATTTTCATTCTATCCATTGAATGGATATCCTCCTTGCCAAGGAGTTGACTAATGAGAATCTCATTAACCTCATTTCCTGCCTCAAGGTTTACTAGGTGTAATTCTAGTGCTCTGAGGGTTCTTTTGAAGAGGTTATAGTTGTTTTGGGTAAAGGCTCTTTGAAGGTTATCAAGGATGATCTTAATGGAGGGTGGGAGATCTGTGTACACTCCATTGCTGAACTGTAAAGCCTTGAATAAAACTTCTTATAAGGTGATAGCCATATAACCACTAGAAAATGTTATTTTTGCTGGAACAGAGTTTTGAAGGGATGTTGATTTCCTGGGTTCTGATCCAGAAGAAGTGCTTTCATGCATTTTTTGAGGAAATCCCTGTATAGGTGCCTTTTCTTTGTCTCTTCTTGAACTTGAAGAAGACATGTTCCACTTCTGCCATGAATTAACATAATGGTTACCTTTAAAAACATTTTTGTTAAAATCATGAGATGTCATAGGGCAAATACTTTTATTTAGAGTGTATGCAATGGGATATGATGATAGTTTATGAAACTGACTGAGGTTCAAATAATCATCAAATGAGATGGAAGGTACAAACTGATCAAGGTTCTTTGCTTGATTTGGACCAAGTGAAAATGTTGATGAAAATATTTTGGCATTGATGAGGTTAAGGGTCTTAGAGATAGAAACTTCTTGAAGACTGCTAATCTCTCTAGGTTCTGGGCTCCTAAGAAACTTAAACTTTATTGGTTGGCCAAAAGGATGGGTAGTGATTCCTTCACTATCCGTGATGAAAGGGTATAACAAAAACATGAAAGGGTTTCCTAGGATGACCCCATCTGTCATATTTTTGACAAGAACAAATGTGGTTTTGAAGCACGTATTGTCTTGACAAACATGTGCTTTTGGGATTTTGAATTCAATTTGTATTTTTCCTCCACTTGTAGAAGTCAACCTTTCTTTGGTTTTCCTGAAGTATTTAGAAGGAATGATTCCTTCTTGAATGCAGTTGAGATCAGCTCCTAAATCTATTAAGGTTATTACCTCAAATTCAAAATCTTTGCTGATGACAATCCTGAATTTGGAGTGCCATTTTTGGAAGTTAATCCTACTGATGGTTTGTAAGAACATCTCACTGGATGGTTCCTGTACCATATTAGCTGTAGGGTTAACTGTTTCATCTGCTTCTTCATTAGAAGGGTTCTGCAATGAGGTTCCTTCCTCATTGCCTTGATAAGAAGTGTTTTCTAATTGTTTGACTTTCTGGTCCATGAGGTTTTGATCTACCCTGAGGATGGTTAACTCTTGCCTAAGGGTTCTCACATCAGACTTGGTATCCTTAATCTCTTTCTGGAGATCTTGGACGGTAATTTCCTTTTTGGACTTGGTAAACCTATTGTAGATTTTCTCCAAATCAACTTTGGGTTCCTGAATCCTAGGTTTGGATGTACTAGCTTCCTTAACTAGGGTTTTGTGGAACTCATTAAGTCTTTGAGCTTTGGTAACTGGGTCTTCGATCTGTTCTATGAGATCTAAGAGGAGTTCTTCTTGCTTAGAAAGGGCATTGATAGTCTTGTTCCTACAACAACTATCTTTGCAAGTTAGGATTTCATCCGGGCCACTAGAGGAGCTAGAGGAGACCCTAGAGGTTTCAGAGGATGACCTATACAATTGGTGTTTCTCTTCATCACTAGAACTATTAGGAGACTCACTTTCTGAGCGGTCAAGTTCTAAGAGTTTGAAGATTTCTTCCTTACTGGTTTAGTCACTAATGAGGGTATTGATAAGGGATTTTGCCTTAGCTTTACACTCTTTTTGGAAATGTCCTCTTTTTCCACATGTAAAACATTTTCCTGATGTTTTAGGTATGAACTTTCCTGTGGACTTGGATTTTCCTTTCTTATAGAAATCATCAGTCTTGAACTTCTGTTTTCTATAGTACTTGGAGGCTGTTTTCTTTCTATAGGACTTCTCAGAGGGTTCTTTTCCTCCGTGTTTGGATTTTCTCTTGGGGATGACTGAAGGTAAGCCATACTGTGTACAGAAGTTTCCTACTTCGTACTTGGCTTTGCTCTTGCTAGCTTGACTTTGGATTTTGAGATCTCTACACATCTTCATTCCTTCACTCTGGATTGTGCTAGAGATGTCTCCATAGGTTAGGTTATCATAATCTATGACACCTAAGGGACCGGCAAGGGTTTCTTTAACCTTCTGTCCAAATAATGTGGGTAAACTATTGATGAACTTCTCCTTCCAAAATGGAGAGTTACAGTCGCTTCTATGCATGACTCTGGTGGTAAACACATCTTCATACCACCTGTATTCTCCAAGGTTCTTACATCTAAGGTTACTCAACTAGTCGTAAATCCTAGATGTGATGTTGCTGGGTTTTCCTACGAAGTGTTTCATGATCGTATAGATCAGGGTATTGACTCCGTCGGGAACACCTCTTCCTATGTGTTCGTTAAAGATGGGATTCTCATTCTCATCTTTTTGGACAGCATGCTTAATGTCTTCCTTAGACTCTTCTGTTAGGCAGTTGTTCCACCAAGCTAACAGTTTTCCTGTGAATCCTAGAGTTATGAGCTCTATGACCTCTGTGTTTTGCATTCCATCATTTAGGTAGTTATTGGCTACCATGGTCATATGCCGGATCTTGTTTAGGATTTCTTATTCTGATAAATCATCTATGTTCCATTCATAGAGTTTACCAGTGGATACTATAAACTGGCTATTCCTTTCCTCGAACTGGAGGTTAGGGGGTGTAGGTCTGGGGTACCAATTCTTGGTTAGGCTGGTCGGGTTTACCTTGGGTTGGTAAAGCCTATTTACCTGTAATTCTCGAAATTGGTCTTCTAGATGTTCTATCTCCTTTTCAGTTTCAAAGGAGGTTCTACTAGAACTATTAGAGGTTTTATGGGCTCTTAAAGTGATAAGCCTGTTATCTCTGGGTTGTTCCCTATTGGTTGAGGTGGTGTTTGATGAAGGGGTGACTGGTTCCTTCTTGACAAGTTCCTCAAGCTTCTGGGCAACTATTTCTAAGGCTGTTTTATCCTTACGTCTGAGACTGGCTTGTCTGGTTGTGAGGAGCTTGACTAAAGGTTTTTCTAAGGTTTGGATAGGTTTACTAGGGCTTCCTAGCTGGAGGATGACCTTGTTATCTATCCGATCTTCTATCCTATCAAGCTGTTTACCTATGACTCCTAAACACTGGTTGGTATAGTTGTTTTTCTCTATAACCTTCTTGACAACCTTTTCTTCAGGGGTTGCAAACTTAAAGGGAGAGACAACTATATTCTCAGTTCCACGGTGGTTAAAGAGTATGGCTGCTTGGGGAGGATGACTAGACCTAACAACACTTTTGTTTTTCTTGTTGTCTTCTATGGTCCAATTAGTTTTGGTGATGACACAAGACTTTTTATGCCACTTAAAATGTTTCTCAAAGTATTCAAAGAAAGGATAATCATTGGATACTTCTCTCATGAATGCTTTCCATTTTTCCAAAACTTCTTCCTTCTGTTCTCTAGTATGGTTGGCTCTGTAGGCTTCTCTTTTGACTCTGTTTCTCTCAGATTCAAATTCTTTGCCTAAGGCATCCATATCAGGGGTGAACTCTTTCCTTATCACCATGAGCTGATGATCAATTTTAGTTTCTGGCTGAAAGGGATCTTGCGGATTTCGCATGTCAGTTCCTAATGGTGAAGGAGGATTTTGACTATCTTGACTAGTGCTATCGTCTTCTTGATCAACAACTGTGTCTTACTTGGCTGTGTAACAAGGGGTACTAACCTGAGAATGGGTTCTTACACCTTGGAATTTTGGTCCTAGGTCTCTCCTAGAGCTAGGGAAGGGAGCTAGGTTCCTAGATAAGCTACACTGGGATGTAGGCCTATCTTTAAGAAGGATAGTTGGTTGCCTAAAGGGTTGGCGTAGATCTACTGAGGATCTAGACCTTGGTTCCTGGTGTAGATCTATCGGGGATCTAGACCTGGGTTCATCAAACTCTAAGGGTGTCTTAAACCTAGATTGGTTAAAACTAAGTCTAACCGTACCATCGGCTAACTGCTGGACAAAATCTAGATCTGGGTTCCTATCTGGGTTTTGGATCTATAGATGATGATTCTCATTATCTAGAGTCCAATTAGCTGGGAAAGTGACTTCAGACCATTTCAGGGTTCTGGGTACCTGAACTTTGGATCTAACATTTGTGGTTTGCATAAGGGTGGTTTCACCAACCTTCCTCTTGTCTATGGCTTGGATAGACATGTTTGTTCTGATGTACTTATAATACACTCAGTATATAAGGGCTAATTGTTTGGTTCCATGTAACATGAGAGTTCCATGGGTCTTGATGTTGAGGGTGAGGACCTTCATGATGTGAGGGTCATTAAGTGCTACAGTGAAATTGGGGAAACAGTTGAAATGAACTGGTCCACCGCTTAAACTGGATTCCATGGTACCTAAGAGGTTGTCATTGAACCTAACATGATGAGTGTCTCTAAGGGCCATAAGGATTGAGTTGTTCAACCCTTCTTTGATCAATGGTTTTACTCCAACCTGGACTAAACCGATATGGAGGAATTTATGATCTTCTTTCTTGTGAGCTTTCATTGCTGCAGAGGATAACAAGTAGCATGTTTCATACTCCTTGTTGATGCTATAAACTTGCTCTATAGTCTTAACATGGTAGTCTTTTTTGAAAGTCTTTTTCAAGGATCACGATGATGACTTATAGACTTGGTTTGTGGGTACTTTTGGTATGTTCCAATCTCCTAACTTTTGATCTAGATCTGAAAGCTAGTACGACTTCGAATTGATCGTTCCATCATCTTGAGGAATCTCAGGGAGGGTTGTACTGCAAGATCTAATGCTAGTGGATGAGTCAATCCTTCTAAACATCCTATTCATCATTCTAGATTAAAAGCCTAAGATAAAAAATTATATCCTAGGAATCTTTATCTCCAAATTTATGGATCTAACCTTAGATCTGAAACAGGGTGTTCTTAATGAGACAGATGCCTTTTCTTGTGTAAACTACAACCTCCTATAGCCACAACCCTTACACTAGTGATCTAATCCTTCCGCTCATACCCTAATGCTCTCCTGGCTAACGGGAATTACTGTTTGGCTCGGATACACACTCAGCTATCGAATTTACTGGACTCATTGGGTTGCAAACAACACAGATCTAGACTGAAACGTCTCAATAGTACACATCTGTAACAAACTTTGGCTAAAAGCAAAGATAAGAAGAATCTGGTAATTGGGAAACAATTGATTAGCTTGAACAGGTAATCACAGAATAATAAACAAATGTTGAAACGGGAGACTCAGCCTACCACCAAAAGAAAGTACAGTATACAAACACTGAGAAGAAATAATAGATGAAGAATGTCATGTATGGGAGTGGAAGTGCTATTAGAAAGTAGATGTAAAACAAAATAATGTTTGTAAGAGATAACATAGTTCAAAATAATGGATAACTATGGCGATAATACCGGCCAACTTGATTTCAAAATATTACAGTAACTTACACACTTCGATAGGCCAAAAATGGCTCTAATACCAAAAAGGGGGAAAGTTACAGGTTACAGAGGGATAGAGGGCCGACTGAGGCCGTCTGGAGGCGGAAGCATAAATAAAAGGTTACAGTTGTGAAGGCCATGACTATGGCGTTACAAGTGTAAACTAGAAAATAAACTGAGAAAGCCATCTGTTTACAAAGTAAAGAGAGGGGAGGTTTCTGAGTTCTGGAAGGAGGACTGCAATTGGACCTACTGAAGACTGATGCAAAGGGTTCCTTATATAGCTGGAGGAAGCCTTGGATTCTTCAGGAGATCGCTGGAATCACGGAGGGTGAATTACTTTTACTCTGGGTGAATTTCTTTTCCACCGAAAGCAAATAGTAAACTGAATGATTCTGTTGGGGCATTATTTGATGAACAGTAACGGTCACTATTCATGAATAGTGAATTGTCCCCTTGCTTTTCTGAATAGTGATTATGCACAGTATTCTGGTACTGTGTATAAATAGTATTCTGTCTGAAACTTTGCTGGTGTGGGTATTGTTCTGGAATATATATATTGTAAGGACCCGAATTACGGCCCAAGCCCAAGATGTATGAGATTTTGGTCCAATGAGCTCAATACAATAAATTTGTAGAGAGTGGGTCAAAGAACTAGGCCTTAATGAACAACGGTTAGTATTGAATTGAATGACAATCAAACACAAATAAGAAGTTCTGATATCAATGGATTTTCAGTCCGAGGAGGTCACACTTGTATAAATTGATCACAATTGAATACAAAAACAATTTAGATTGCTACATTGTTCTCTCTCTATTCTTCCATCCCTTTCTTATGGAGGGTCTCTCACATTATATAACTCCCTTTGGATCATCTTGATCCTACACTTGTTGATCGTCTGAACTCTTACTTGAGTACCTATCCCATCAGACACCCTCTTTGGCTTTCTGTGAGTTGTGATAGTCAAGGCAGTACTATTCTAAGATCTTTTCCACATAAATGCAGTCAGAAAAGTAGTTGCAGTGCATTTAATGCAGAAATAGCAGCTTTCCTTAGATATTTTTGGGTTTCCTTCTTTCCCATATGTTCATGAAGCACGTCCCTATCATTTGAGCTTTCTAGAGGGTCATTCTAATTGTTGAAATAGATATTTGAGTTGTATTCATCATATCCGAGGAGGAGTTCCTCCTCGGACCATCTTCTATTCGTTCCTTATTTATGAGACTTTAAATTAGAACCCCTAATGACTATTTCTTCCTCCTCAGACCATTCAACGTCCTCGGACTAAGCCCAAGGCCCAATATATGATCCTGGACCTTTATCCCTACACACACACACACACACATATATATATATATATATAAAATAACCTAAATCGAAAGTGACTAACTCTTTGTTAATTTTCTCCAAGAATATTGCTGTATCAAATTTTGAAAGTCACTTTTTCCCCCCAAGTAACACGTCATCATTCTAAAATAAATAGTTATAATATTATGGTTTTTAGAGCTACAAATAGTGCTAAGTTATACTATTAGTTTACGTTAATTAGAAGATTCTAAAAAAAAAAAAAAAAAAGAGTTTAGGTTAATTAGAACTATCTTTTTGGATAAAGCTTCCTGACACACATATAAAATCACAACAAACAAAGAAACATGTCGATGGATTGACGAATTTGAGTGCAAACTAGGCTTTTGACTTTGTTGTATGACAGTCTGCATGTAGACTTGCTTAATATTTTTAATTCGTTGTTTTTGAATAGTATGGACTATAACAGGCTTTGTCTTGAAATTTTGTTGGCTCTTTAGTTTTCTTTAATGAAGATCCTTTTCTGCCCAAAAATTAAAATAAATTAAAATAAAATAAAATAAAATAAAATAAAGCATGTCTTTTTAAAGAAAATAGCACTTGAATTCATAATAATAATTTTTGCAAATTGTCATCTCTTTGTTTAAGAATAGTTTGTATTGTAAGTTCTATCTTACAATCCAATACCAAACAAATTGTGATTAAATCAAGTTTAATATTCTCTAAATAATTTTAATTAAAAAAGATGTATTCTTTTTTTTTTAATGAATTCTCCAATTTAACTTTTGATTTATTAATACTTATTAATTAAATATGTTTCATATATAATTTTTTGTCAAAACATATATGTGCATAGCAAGGTAGTCAATTTTGTACCGTACCAGCCAGTACGACCAATATTTTCTGTATTGGTGCCTGAAACGGTACAGATACACCCTCATTTCGTACTAGTTTAAATCCCGGCAATACCGAAATCATTTCGACTATACCGGCAGAAATACCAGATTTCGGCCAGAAAATGGATACCGACCCGAAATAAAAACACAGATTTCTTTGTAATATTTCACTCACCTAAGATAATTTCTCAACAAATTTCACGATTTGATGCATCTCTCTTGTATCTCGGTCTCTTTTCTACTTAGCTTTCCATTTTTCTTTGTGGTCTCTGCAATGTCTGTGTTCCTCTAATCTTCTTCTTCTTCTTCGCTTTTTTATGTCTTCACTGTTTCTTAAAGAGTTTTGCTTTGGGTGCCCACATGATGACTGACCAATGGTAAGGAGATAAGACAAGCTTTTTGAAATTTGAAATAAGATAAGACTCAGTGGAGGTAAACATGTGGAGGAGATAAAATCAAGATAAAAATAAAGAAAGATAAATTGTAAAAGTAAAAGAGAATGAGTGGAGGTGAAACAAAAGTGAGTTATTAAAAACAATTTGTTGGTAGAGGGTAGTTGAGAATTGAGATACGTGTACCCCAAAAAAAAAAAACTTCATAATATTTTTACAATACTTTCACACTAAGTTTTAAATTTTAAGTTGTTATGAGTTTTTATTGGTAGGACAAAAAAGTTATTTTAGTGGTAGGTTCAAATTAGAACCAATAAAAAATAGCCACATATGATTTGTTGTAAAAGTGTTGAGAAAATATTGTAGACGTAGCACATCTATATATATATTAAATATATAAAATAAGTGTAAACCCGAAAAGGTATACCGGTATTGACTGGTATTGAAATATATCGTTTTGTTGGCCAAATCGGTACAGCCTTTGGTACGAGATTGACTTCCTTGGCGCATACTCAAACAATTTTTAGACCAGTCCTTCTTTTCTCCTTCTGGTAAACATTGATCTAAGTTGATTATTACTAGGGACGGAACTACCTTAGGGCTGAGGTGGGGCCATGCCTCCCCCCCCTCCCCCCCAAGCCTTTGAAAAAAAATTCCATAGTATGTATATTTACACAAAAATTTACTTTTAGCTCTAAAACTTATATAGTTGACCTCCCTCCCCCAAAAAATTGACAAGCTGACCCATAAATCTAAAAAATAGATAACAAGAATTAAAAAAAAAAAAAAAAACACATATCTTGATAATAAGAAAAATCTTTGGATTAATCATAAATCTGGTCTAAGTAAAAACAATAACAACAAATCAATTATAAATCCTAGCAAAACAAATCACAAAAACTTAATAACTTTTACCCAGTTTCTCCATCTTATTTGAGAGCTCTATGCCCCTCTCAAATGACTCCACCTCATAGCCACAAGCACATAGAGACAATTCTTATATCACTAATCGCTCCATCCACACACCAGTTAATCATGAACAACTTGGATCAGTTGGTGTCTTTAATTCAACAAGTGGAAAAAAAATTATCTATTTTTTGAATGGTAGATATATATATTTTAATGTTTTATTAACTTTGGGACACACTTGGCATTCATGCATAAATGGTAATACATGTGTGAAACAACAACAATCTATTGTTTTGTGTCTTACCTAAACTGCCACCACCAAAGCATGTATGAGATTACACTATTGGTAATAAATTTTGTGACTTAACTAAATTAATGTAATGATGGGAAAATTTTTATTATTTACTTAGTTAAAAACTCAAAGTTACCATCCATTATCACATGATTGTTTAATAGATCTCTTTTAATTTTTTTTTTTTTTATACTATTTGTTCAAACTTGCAATTTTTCAAAGGAAAAAATCTCAACCTTACCAAGACACCAATAATTGTCTTACCCTTTTTTTCGCTGAATATTAATGCATGATATTTATTAACCATTATTTTAGTTGTTTTATTAATATAATGCTTGACATAGATTTGAACTTTTAACTATAGTTTTTTGCATTTTTTTTTTAAGAATCTTTTAACTATATATATAGCATTATGAAGTTATTAGTTATAGGATTATGTGAAAAGAATACATATATATATATATATATATATCTCTATATATATTTTTAAATTTGTAATGTCGATAGAATAAAGAATCGGACTAATCTTGGTTAGACCTTGAAAATATTAGGATGTGCCAATTGACTTACAAAACTCTTGATTATAAATTGTCATTTGTGATTTTTTTTTTTTCAAAATAAAAAATACAAATAATTAAAAAATTTATTTTAATAATGCATTGTTGTCAACCTCTAGTATTGATATTTCAATTTTTTAAAATCCTTGAACAAAGAACTTTGGCCCCTCCTAAGTTTGAATCCTGGTTTGTCCCTAAATTATCAATACGGTTCTTTCACTTTCAATTTTGAAAAAAAAAAAAAATCATGCACATACCCATAGTAGTCAAAATCGCGATCTTGATCGTAGGATCGCATGATTTTACGATCTCACCTTACTAAAACGTTTAGGATCGGACTAGGATCTTAAAATTGGTAGGATCGTACGTAGGATCATATAGGATCGTAGGATCGTATGGGATCCTACTGATCCTACAAAATACATAAATTTTTGGTGTTTTTTTTATTTTTTTTTATGGGATAAATTTTTTGTTTTGATGAAACTTTAAGGGTTTTTATTTTTTCATATTGTGATGGTATGGTTTTTTATTTTTTATTTTATAAAATTATGTTAACCTAAGCAAATGTTTTCTAGTTTCTAATTCACTTATAATCAAAATTAAGGAATGCTTTATCACTTCTAAATGAAGAATTTGTTAGGAATATGAAATAATTGTTGTAATCCCTTTAGTTAGGTAGTTAGGTAGTTGGTTGAAATTATGATGAGTTAGTTAGGATTTGAGCACATATAGCTTATTTAACACATGGCTTAATTCATAAAGCACACGTTGAATTAACTAGCCAATTATCTTGAGCCATGTGGGCCAATGAAATTAGAGTTAGTCTCTTATAAATACATGATTGTAATTCAACATTAGATATCAATTGAAGAATAAACCAATTCATTGCTTAAGTGCATTAGTGCATCTCTCTCTCTCTCTTAATCTTTCTCTTTCTGTATGGAGGGTGACTACTTTGAATTAAGTCAATTTTCCTAAAATTCCCATCAATCCCCCTACAATTCATATCCATCCCCATTAGGAACCTCTAGGTTCCTAACATTTGGTATCAGAGCTGTCGATCTTGAGACGAGCAAATGTGATCGAAGAGAACTTTGGAAAGAAATACGGAAAATAGTGAACAAAGTTTTAGAGGATGTCAAGGATGTTTCAGAGAAAGTCAAGGCCTTGGTTGAATCTAAAAAGGCCATGAAAGAAGAGCTCTCAAGACTGCAAGAGGATCTTGAGAATATGACGGAAGAGAAGTTACAATCTCTTGATTCAATGGAACTTGAAGAACAAATTAAATTCCAAGAATCTACTACCATTGTTGCAAGCGGGGACGTTGATTTTTGTGTCAAAGTGGATGATGATATCCATGTACAAGCTGCCTTTGAAGTTCAGCCCAAAGAACCAATGAAGAAGTTGATGATGACCTTTGAAGAACCAATTCTTGATGAACCAATGGAGGCTTCCAATCAAGAGTCTATGATTCTAGAATTAGCAATCCGAGTGTCGGTGATCCAAGAATCCAAGATGCAAGTGCCAAAAATTTCAATGGTTCTAGAATCAAATGAGGTCTTAAGGATACAATAACATTCCAAGATTCAAAGAACCAATGAGATCTTGAAGATTGAAGAACCATTGAAGGCTCAAGAATTCGAGCAAAGTTTGAAGCTCTATGAGGAAGAAACCTTCTTGTGCATGGGACCGCTTGTCAAAGAGAAATGCATGAGTATGGTGATCAAAATGTCACTAAGGTATTGGTCCATTGGAAGATCTCCTTTAATGAAGGTGTCATTTTACAACAACACCTTGTGGGCAAGGTGTTTTCAAGGGGAGGGAAATGTTAAGAATATGAAATAATCGTTGTAATCCCTTTAGTTAGGTAGTTAGGTAGTTGGTTGAGATTAGGATAAGTTAGTTAAGATTTGAGCACATGTAGCTCATTTAACACATGGCTTAATTTATAGAGCACATGTTGAATTAACTAGCCAATTATCTTGAGCCATGTCGGCCAATGACATTAGAACTAGTCTCTTATAAATACATGATTATAATTCAATATTAGATATCAATTGAAGAATAAACCAATTCATTATTTAAGTGCATTAGTGTATCTCTTTCTCTTAATCTCTCTTTCTCTATGGAGGGTGACTACTTTGAATTAAGTCAATTTCTCTACAATTCCCATCAATCCCCCTACAATTCATATCCATCCCCATTAGGACCCTTTAGGTTCCTAACATTATTTGATGTTGACTTTGCTGCCTTTTAAGCTATAATGTTGTTAAATTTGTTTCATCAATATACTAATTTGTGTTCTAATATTACTATATATATATATATATATATAATTTTATCAATTATGCTTGTATTTATATATTGATTGATTGATTTTTTCGAGCATGCTCTCTAATTATTGTTGAGTAGTATAACTTGAATAGTTGAGTATGAAATTGTGTCTTGATATCTTTTGCAGCTCTAGTATACAAATATATAATATTTACATAGATGATGAAATGGATGATGATGATTAGGAATTTAGGACGGTAATTATAAGAACCTTAGAATGGGAATTTTTAGGACATATGTGATTCACTTGTTAGGAACATATGTCACTATTTTATGTAATTGACTAATTTTTTGACAAAACACACTTTACTTGTATTTGGGTAGATCTAGGATGTGTTTAATACTTCAAGAAACAAAGTTTCAAATTCAAATGTTAAAGCCATGCAAGTCTGTCCAAGATTCATGTGTGAAAAGTGTTGTTCATTAAAACTCGACAGCTAGCATCTATCGAGCCTTGAAGAGCTGTTCCAGTCCGTGGCTTCACAGCAGCTTGACAGATAGGGTATCTGTTGAGATTCATGAAATTCAGATTTTTTGTTCTGTTTTTCATCCAATCCGTGATTATATATTTGGGCTTTCTTTTCTCACAACCCTAGACATATAAAAGGATTATTTTAAGGGAAGTCAAAGGTGACACAAGTTGAACAAGTGTTGAGCAAAGTTTGTTCAAGCGAATTGTGATCGGAGACAGAATTTTCCCTAGTTCATCTTTCTTATGAAGAAGTTGTTGTGTTTGTGCACCGTAGAGTTTTGTAACCAAGGAGCTTCTCGATCTTTATCGTGTGATAAACTGAAGAACTTTACAGCCAATAACCTTCTCTAGTTGGTGATCGAAGTTGTGTACTGGGATCTGCGCAATTGGTTAGTCACGTACTAAGAGTCGTGCATTAAAATGAGAGATTGTCACTACAGAACAAGTCTAATTGGGTATTGGGGTAAGGGTTCAACTGTAGGTTGGTATAAGGTACTGAGATTCCTTTACTTGTAACCGCTTGTTTTGATAATAGTGGATTCTCTGGAGTGGTGACCTTAAAATCACTCGGTGGGGTTTTTGCGGTGTAGGATTTCCCCATTCGTAAACAAATCATCGTGTCAATTTAATTTCTGCTGCATACTTTAGTTTATTGGTGATTTTTTTTTGTGCTGCCACGTACATTTACATTGCATGTTAATTTGATTAATTAATAAACTTGGCTAATTAATTAATTAATTCATCACAAGGGGTCAATATGTTCTTGGCCTATCAAGTGGTATCAAAGCAGGCACACTCTGATTAGGGTTAATCTTTACTGTGTGATCCATTGACCCCTGTTTGTCATGGATAGAGGACAGACTCTCATTATACCTTCTTTATTTGATGGCACTAACTATGCATACTGGAAAGTACGCATGAGAGCTTTCTTGCAGTCTCTAGATGAGAAAGTGTGGTAAGCTGTGGAGATAGGCTGGACCAAGCCAAAGGAAGTGTCGACCGATTGGGATGATGCCAAGATCAAGGTGGAAAACTTTAACAGCAGGGCATTGAATGATTTGTTTAGTGCAATCACTAATGAGGAATTCAAGAAGATATCCTCTACTAAAACTGTGAAAGAAGTATGGACCATCCTCTAGACAACCTATGAAGGAACTAAGGCTATCAAGGATTCAAAACTTTAAAGGCTCACTACAAGCTTTGAAGAGATTAAGATGGAGGAGGATGAGTCATTTGATGAGTTATATGCCAAACTCAAGGACATAGTGAACTCAACTTTCAATCTTGGGGAAACCATTCTTGAACCTAAGATTGTGAGAAAGGTGCTCAGATCTCTATCCAAGAGATTCCATGCCAAGATCACCGTGATCGAGGAATCAAAGGACATTGACAAGATTCCTTTGACAGAGCTGGTCGGTAATCTGCAAACCTATGAGTTAGGTTTAACAAGAATTGGCAAGTCGAGTAGGGGCAAGAGCATGGCATTGAAGGCCAAGAGCAGTGATACTGATGAGCCTTTAGACGATGAAAATTCTAAGATAAAGTCCTATATTACAAGGAAATTCAAGAAGTTCATGAAGAATGCCAATGGGAAAGGCTTCGACAAGGACCGTAAGCAATCTACTTCCTCTCAGTTCAAAAGCCAAGACAAAGGGAAGAAGGATGCTAGGAATGGTGGTTAGTATACTATTCCCTTAGGACCAAAGAGCTTCGGGTGTCAAGGCTTCGGTCACATGAAACAAGAGTGCCCCACATATCTAAAGACTATTAGGAAGAGCAAGGCACTTGCTGCTACATTGAGTGACACCGAACCTAAGGATGATTCCGACAATGAGGATGACGAAATGCTAAATGCCTTCACTGCCACTGTCAATCCTACTGAGGGGATTGTTGAAGATGTGGATGAAGAACAGGAATTAGTGGAGTCCAAGTTTGAGAAGATAAATGAACAAGATGACATCCACACAGCCTATGCAAAATTATACAAGGTCTCAGAAAAGTATGAGAAGATGTATAGGTTGACCACCAAGAAGCTTAGAGATGTAAAGCTGGAACGAGAAGAGCTTTCTACAAAGTTTGATGAAGCCAATCAGACTATTGGAGCACCGAAGTAGGAGAATAATTCCTTGGCTGAGAAGACCAAGAAACTTGAAGTGGAGCTGTTTCAAGTCAGAGCTCAATTGGAGAGGACTTCAAGTGCAAAGCTCGATGAGATGTTCAGTTTTCAGAAATTTGCTTCCGATCGAACCGGTTTAGGGTATGATCTCTCTTCTCCTAGCATTGCTTCTACTAGTGCTTCTGTTTTTGTTCCTCCTACTAATAATGTTGAAACTAAGAACAATGTTGTTAAAAATGAATTAGCTAGTGAAAACATAGATAAGGGTAAGTCTGTTTTAGGAGCACCCCCTAAGCTTGATAAGAAAGAGATTAAAAACCCTAGGGCTAAGAAGGCTAACTCTGAAAAGCCAAAAAAAAAAAGAGCAACATTTCTATCATCACTGTGGAGCAACTGGTCATACTCAACTTAATTGCTATAAGTGGTTAGCCACTCAACAGAGCAACCATATGATCGCGTCGGGAAACCAGAATCAGTTTCCATCTTCATTTGCTCCTCTTAGAGATCTTCTCAAAGCCCTCATGTTTCTTTCAAACTTGAACAGTTTCAATTCTTCCCCCTCACCGCCAGCTCAAGGGTTTACTCAAACGAAAGGTTCTTCCAAGGTGTGAAAGGAAAAATGCTCCAAGTGATTCTATCACTTTTATCTCTCATCTTCTTGTTTTTGTTTGCATTACTTGTGTGTTTTGCTTTATTGTTTTGAGTCAGTCTAGTTTTATGCATTACTTTGTTTAATTTGTTTTTGTTTGTTTTCTTTTCAGTTTTGGTTTATTTTGTTTTTCATAAAAAAAAAAATTTGAAAATTGAAAAAATATATATATAAAAACAGTGTGTGTTTGTGTGCATTGGTACTTGTGTACCATGGATGGCCATTGAAACAAAGTTTTTTAAACTTTTTATCTTTTGTAGCTTAGATGAGCATCTCTATACACAACTAAGCAAGTGAGTTTTGTGGCTCATGTTTGTGATGAGTAAGGTTAAGTGATCTCTTGTAGTTAACACTCGTATCACTCTTTTAGATGGGAAGGACTAGAAAATCCTAAGAGAAAGGCATAAACAACCACCTCACCACTGTTGTCTGCCAATCATGAAATGACATTTGTATGTTTCGGCATAGCAAAAGTGGAATGTCAAATGCTTAACATAATTGGATATTTCTTTTCTCTCTCTTATATGCACATGCATGATATGCTCAAAAATAAAAAGAATAAATAATAAAATGCTTTAAATATGATTGTAAGCGTGTATTCTATGAGATTTAGGAGTTATAGGATGTATCTCGAAGGTGATAGTCTCCATCAAACAGTTATGATTGTGTGTGAGTTAAAGTGATTTTCTCATATCTCAAATCATCATAACATGTAGACACTTATGCAATCTTGTGATGTTTTTTGCACACAACACGTAATATTCTTTGCTACACGCAATATTCTTTGCTACTCTTGATACATGTGTAGGTACAATGTGATTTAATCATCACAAGGAATATATATGTCAATGTATGCTCACTAAACTGTCTTAACTTGTTTTTGAAATATAAAATTGGTTAGACTTGTTTAGTGTGTGTGTGTGTTTTTGGGATCTATGTGCTTAACTTTTGTTGTTGAGAGATGATTTTGAGAGATTAAAATGTTGTTTGGATCCTTGGTTGAGTTGCATGCTTGATTGCATTTATATCTATGTTTTTTTTCCTTCTTGAAAAATTGTTTTTAAGTAACCTTGACAGATCCTTGACACCTCTCGATACCTAGCTTATCTGTTGAGCTCTTCAGTTGCTTTTTATCGCAATCTTGACACCTCTCGATAGCTAGGTGGATCGATTGAGAAAGTTTCTGTCCCCTCAATAGAACCTCGACAGAAACCTTGATCCATCGAGCTTCACCTTGCCTTTAACACATGCTCGATAGCAGCTTATATCGAACCCTTTAAAGCTCGACACCTCTCGATTTGTCGAGAATTACTGAGGTGCTATATAAGGGGCACTTGCGATTCAGATCTTATTTCTCTCAATTTCTCTCGATCTATCCGTGTCCTTTCACCTCTAAAATCTCTCCCTCTCTCACCTTAAACCTCTCTCTCAAGGATTCTAAGACCCTAATCAAGTTTTCTTCACTTGGTAAGTGTCTAAATCCCTCATTTTCATGCATTTTATGCTTTTTAGCCTAAGTTTTTGGGATTTTTGAAAATTTTGGATTTTTTCAAAATCAAAGAGGTTTTTGCAAAATTTTTAGGATGGGTTTTGAAGATTTGATCTTAAAAACTTCATGCATTGCATCTTATGAGCATTATAACTTTATTCTCATGCATTTAGATGTGTGCTATATCTGTTATCTGCTTGTGTGCTAGTAGGGTTGGATTGGGCTGAGCCCATGATGCTTTTTCTATTGCATGTCACATGTTCATACATTCCCATGCATATGTTCTTTCTTTTCAAAATATCTTGATATATTTGAACTACTTGGGACTTTTCTGATTGTCTTCTCTCTCTCTCCCTCTTTTCTTTTACGTTAGTTTGCTTCTATGGCACCCAAACGTAAATCTGCTCTGTCTCAAAACACTCTTCGTTCGGAGGCATCTTCTTCTGCTGACATTATCCCTTTCTTTGTTCGATTCCGTGATGAGAAGGCCAGATCGAGCTTCTTTGAGAACTTTCCTGACGAGGCATTCATTCGGAATGCCACGTCGTCTTGTCGGACTTCTTCGACATTGACCTTCCTACTGTCATCTATAGTCGGGGTTGGGAGTCACTGTGTGACGTCCCGGTCACATGTTCATCCGTGTTGATCCAGGAGTTCTACTCCAACATGCATGGATTCGATTGTTCAATACCTCATTTCATTACTTTGAGCTATGCGCATTGTTGTCACACTGGAGATTGTCTTCGATGTGCTCTGTGTCCCTAGGGTAGAGCATCCTAACTACCCTGGTTGTGATTGTCTTAAGACAGTGTCTAAAGACAAGCTCATTTTTTCTTTCTATAAGCGTCCATCTGATTGGGGCGGTCGTCAGTTTACTTCTTGTACGGGCTTTGCTAAAGGCTCTCATTTTCTTAACATGGTCATGACTTTTGTACTTCATCCTCTCTCTTACTATAACTCTATTACAGAGCCCCGTGCTCGATTTTTGCTTTCTCTTTTAGAGAAACTTAGTATAGACTTTCCCTCTCATTTCATTCTTTCTCTTATAGATGTGTATAAGGATTCGGCGACCCGTGATAAGCTTATCTTCCCTTCAGCTATCACGTGGCTTTTACGCCATTTTGATGTTCCTTTTCCTTCTTCTGAGCCTTTCCATGTCATGGGTGCTATAGATGCTAGTACCATTAAACGTAGTGAGGTGCAATTTCGTTCAAGGCAGTCTAGTACGGCAACTCCTCCCATTCCTTCAGCTCCATCCATCTCTGCTCCCTCTACTTCAGCGGGAGGTATGAATCTGGATGCGATCATGGCGCAGCTTCAGTGCATGGATGCTTGCTTTGATACACTCTTTACTAAGTTGTATCAAGTGAACACCTATGTCGAGTGTATTGCTAGGCGGCAGGCTCGCCTTGGTGGCTTTGTGGAGTCTCCCTCTCCTCCTTCCGAGGCATCCAAGGCATCCGAGGACGATGATGGTTTCGATGACGATGATGATGAGGATGGAGATGCTAACTTTTCCGGCACTTTCAAGATGTTTACTTGACACATTTACCCTTTGTCACATGTGACAAAAAGGGGAAGTAGTTTTGGTTATCAGAGTAGTCATACTTCGGGGGAGGGTTAGTATAGGAGATTTTTGACAAGGGGAGTGTTTATATGAGGGATGTAGTGAGAATTTGATGTATCTTTTTCTTTTCTTTCTCTTTGAGATACATTTTGTCTTGTACATGGGTCTTGTGACCATTATTGGTATACATTGTTCTTACATTCCTTATATAGTGATGTATATTTTTTTCTTTCCACCTATCTCTCCATATGTTGTTTCTTTTCTTTTTTTATACACATGTTTTTTATATTATGTATGCAATCTATTATTTCTATTTAACACTAAGATGTCGTGATGAGTTTTGTTTAAAGTGTTTCAGAAATATAGGTTGTCAAAGTCTTTCTTTTCATAGACTTTCTTATTGCAAAGTTTTTCAAGAGTTTGTATTAGGATAGATTTTATTGTATTCAACAAGTGAATATGAGTTGAGTGATTTATGACTTCTCTTATATCTCATTTGTTAGTTGTAATTTTGTCATGGATTGCCAAAGGTGGAGATCGTTAGGACATATGTGATTCACTTATTAGGAACATAAGTCACTATTTTATGTAATTGGCTAATCTTTTGAGAAAACAAACTTTACTTGTATTTGGATAGATCTAGGATATGTTTAATACTTCAAGAAACAAGGTTTCAAGTTCAAGTGTTAAAGTCATGCAAGTCTGTCCAAGATTCAAATGTGAAAAGTGTTGTTCATTAAAACTCGACAGCTAGCATCTATCGACCATTGAAGAGCTGTTCCAACCCATGGCTTGACAACAACTCGACATATAGGGTATTTGTTGAGGTTTATGAAATTCAGATTTTCTGTTCTGTTTTCATCCAATTCATGATTATATGTTTGAGTTTTCTTTTCTCACAACCCTAGACATATAAAAGGATTATTTTAAGGTTCGTCAAAGGTGACATAAGTTGCACAAGTGTTGAGCAAAGTTTGTTCAAGCAAATTTTGACTGGAGACAGAATTTGTCTTAGTTCATATTTTTTGTGAAGAAGCTACTGTGTTTGTGCATCGTAAGATTTTGTAACCAAGGAACTTTTCAATCTTCATCGTGTGATAAACTGAAGAACTTTGCAACCAATAACCTTCTCTAGTTGGTGATTGGAGTTGCATATTGGGATCCGTGCAATTGGTTAGTCACGTATTGGGAGCTATGCATTAAAAGGAGAGATTGTCACTATAGAATAAGTCTAATTGGGTATTGGAGTAAAAGTTCAATTGTAGGTTGGTATAAGGTACTGTGATTCATTTACTTGTAACCGCTTGTTTTGATAATAGTGGATTCTTGGGAGTGGTGAGCTTAAAATCACCCGGTGAGATTTTTGTCGTGTAGGTTTTCTCCATTCGTAAACAAATTACCGTGTCAATTTAATTTTCGTAGCATACTTTAATTTATTGGTGATTTGTTTGTGCTGCCACGTACATTGCATGTTAATTTGATTAATTAATAAACTTGGCTAATTAATCAATTAATTCATCACAAGGAGTCAATACGTTATTAGCCTATCAGAAATTATTAAATGTTCACTTCACGTATCTTAATATTCATCTTACTTTTGGATTTCATATCGTAGTTAGCTAATTTCCATTTGCTAACTTATTTTGGATTTCAAAATTGGAACTTAGAATTTGGAAAATATTTATCATATGTTTTGATAAATATTTTGGTATTTGGCTGCTAATTAAACATGTATTGAAATACATTGGGTCTAAACTTAAATATATTTGTTTCGTTAGTATAGATTTAGTAATGTATAATATGCAAATTGCATCATATGATGCAAATCTAAGTTTTTTTTTTTTTTTTTTTTTTTTTTTTTTTTTTTGGATAAATTTATGATTTACGTGATTATTCAATATACAAAGCCATTATCAACGTATTTTTTGCTTTAAATCTAAAACTATGTAAGATCTTACGATTCACGATCCGATCTTACAATTCACGATCCAATTTTATGATCTACGATCCTATCTACCTTCAACGATCCTACCTATCTTCAACGATCCTATATAAGATCCCGATTTTGACAACCTTGCATATACCCATAAATAAATGAATAAAGCAATAGACTAAATACAATATTGATTAAAATAAACTAAAATTCAAAATATAAAGCAGACAAACGTGCTCTCTTTTGCTGTAATCAAACATTTGCCATTGGTGTTGAAGATATTCTATTCTTCTTCTTCTTCTCCAAACAATCCCTTTCACGTTCTGTCTTTTCTGTCATAATTTCTGCCTTCAGTTTTGGACGGTGGAAAAAAATCGTCCTTCGATGCTCTTTCTGCATCCTTTATCTGCCAGAGCGTTCAAGCGCTCCCAACAAGCACTCTTCTCCTTTGGTTCCTGCAAAGAAGCCTGGTACTATCGCAGCCTCGGCCTCGACCCCTAAACCCCATCTATTCCTTTCTTTCAAACTCTCTCTTGCAGTCCCCAATTCTTCTTTTTTGTCACTTTTGTTGTTTAAATCTATTTGGGGTGTTGGAGATTTCAAGGAACTATATCTTTTACCTTCTAAGCCTTCCTTTTTGTTTGATTTCATTTGGATCTTTGGAAAAGCGAAGGAAACAAAAAACATGTTGAAGAGGACCGTGTCAGAGAAATCAGTGCTGCTGAAGCATAAGAAGAATAAAGAAGCTCAAACAAATGTGAAGAATAACAGATTCTTGATCACAGTCAATGTTGTTGGAAGTGTAGGACCAATAAGGTTTGTGGTGAATGAGGATGATCTTGTTGCTGGGGTCATTGACACTACTCTCAAATCATATGCACGCTTAGGCAGGCTTCCGGTCCTTGGTTCCGATGTCAACAATTTCTTTCTCTATCCGGCAGCCAAATTCGAGAGTATTATCTCCTACTCATTTTTTTTTAAATGACTAAGTTTGGTTATAAACTTAGTTATAGCTTAAAACTACAACTTGAATTAAAGAACTTAGAATGATTATATATTTTGAAAATTTAACTATTAAATTGCATGTTGTTTATATTTTTAATACATATATCAAATTTTGTGTTAATCCGATGTTATTTACTATTTGATCCATTAACTTTTTTTTATTGCATAATCTTAGATTTCAAAAACTTAAAACTTAAAATATTTGATTAATGACATAACTATTGATTTTTGATTTTGTGCAAATTTTGCAAACATGAAGGATATTAAAAGAAAATGTAAGCCAATAGTGAATTTGTTAAATCTTACATCCAATAAAAAAATATTAAGTGAAATTGTAACATCAAGCTGCAACTAGGTTTGTTGCCAAACTTCTTCTCAAAAAAAAAAAAAAAAAAAAAAAAAGTCTGTTTCCAAACTTTAAGGTTATTTTGATGGCTTGCTTTCTCTTTGATAGGTTTGTTTGTTTGTTTTTGTTTTTTGATGTGAGGGTTTGTATTCTTTTGAATTTTGTGATTGGTTTTAATAACATTTTCAATTTCCTCTTCTTCTTTTTTTAATAGAATATTGTGTCGGGGATAAATGTAATCAATTACCATTATCAATTAAAAGAAATTGGTACCATGATACAATTGTCAAAAACCGATGCTAAGAATAAGTTCTTAGCAACTAACCACCCTCTCACACAGGAGTAAAGTCCACAAGCTTCAGACTCACCTCTATGTGAGAGGAGGTTACACACACACACACACATATATATATATATATGCTCTTATTCCATTCTATGCTTGTAGCCAAATCTTTAGGGTTACAATAATCTAATAAATTCTTATTATGGAATCTTATTGTAGCTTTGAATCCATGGGAACGGATAGGAACTCATGGGGAAAGGAACTTTGGGCTCTACAAGAAGAAGAGCGAGTCGCAAATTACGAAAGAGATGTCAGAGATGATAGATCAAAAGGGAAGTGGGAGATTGAAGGATTGGGTTAACAGGTCCCTTAGTTTCAAGGTATTATCTCATTAAGATGTCTGTGCCTTGAAAAGTTTTCATTAGCTAAGAAGATCGATGTTATATCTATAAGCTAAAACATGTCGATCATGCCTAAATAAATGTGTGTTATCAAGCTTCACTGTAATCGCAATTGTAATAATAATGCATCATTTAATGCTTTTGGTAATCCGACTTGTTTTTTCTTTTCTAATTTGATAGTTGGAAGAGGGGGAATTTTGATTCCTAGACATCTCTATTAAAAACATTTATTCAACTATTTTAATAAGAAACATGAAATGGAATGAGTTTCACTCAAATGGTATATTGCCAAAAAAAAAAAAGGTAACTTTTGAATTCCATGAGTGTTGAGTTACAATTATGTTTTTGCTACTTTTCAAATTGATAAATACAGATTCGGAACATATTAGAGGATATAAAAATGGAGAGGATGATAATTGGGGAAGGTGGATGAAAAAGAAACCTGCTTTTGATGAGAGAATAAGAACATGACTTTCTCAAAATGGAGGCTTATTACGTTCAATAAAGGTTGTAAATTACTGGTGCATTATGGACTTCTAAGAATATGATTGACATTAGAGTGCACCTACTTTATTGGCAGGTAAAAGGATTGAAATGCAGTGAAGGTTTAACTGGTGATTTAAAGAATTGATTAGGGAGTATCCAACCCAAATAGCTAGGGTTGGATCTATTTTTATATTTCTTCCATTGTTAAGAAAAAGTAAATTTAATAATATATGCATTAATCTAACATCTTTGGTATGATCTCTACTACGATACAACGATAACCTACCACTAATCCCAAAAGCTTATGGGATTAATAAATTAATAATTTTATAAACTATTATATTCCAACATTATGTACCATTAATTATGCTAAACAATAATGACATAAGAAGTATGGAGTCCAAGCTAGTTTAAATACTACATTGAGGAAATAGCTAGGTTAAAGTACAAACCCACCCTTAAAGTTTGGGGTTTTTGGATTTTATATTTTGAACTTTTATAATTTGTATTTTACTTTATGAAGTTATATTCTATTTGCATTAGTCACTCATTCGTCCATGTTTTCTATTAAGTTCAACATAAACTTGCTATACATGTTTAGTTTATCTAATGATTAAAATAATGCCATGTCATTTTTTGCAACCTAAAAAAAATTTAAATAATTAATTTTTTTAGGCTACGAAATTCTCTATAACTTGGTTAAGCACTATTTGGACGGTGGGTTAAAGTCTAGATTACTGGAAAATTTGCATATAATATAGAAAGATAATGAAGATTACGCCACAAAATCTTAGAAATCAACTCCAAGTACTAACTTTGTGCATGAAGTTGACATAAGCCGCACATGGGTGATCCAGAATTTTTTTTTAGGGTGATGTTTGGCTGGTTGGAAAACTTGTGTGCAAAGTGGAAAGAAATTCACATTTTACTTTCTCAAAAAAAAAAATTCACATTTTAAATTTGCAATGAAATTATCTTATCACTACCCTGCTTTTGAAGGCCGTAACTTTCCGAATGTTTAGGCCGTATTGCAAAACCTGTGGCAGATATCATGAGCTTTCCAATGACATCAAAGCACCTTAATCGGAGGTGGGGAATATATCCAGCAAAGCCCACAAAGATTCCATATGAAAAAAATTTCTAGGATGTCCCTTCTCACTGGAAACTTGTCTTGAAAGAGGAAAGAAATTCAAATTTGAAATTTCCAATGAAATTTTCTTATTTACTATCCTACTTCCAAGGGCTATAATTTTCTTTTCATTAGGAAAGATTATAAAATTTGGTGGTATGGTAAAATAGATTTCAGGAGATTTTTAATGAGACAACACCAAAATCAGACATTAGGATGGTCTCTAACAAAGCTCTCAAAGATGGAAAGCTAAAAATTCTATTTGTTGAGCTAAGGTCAGGAATTTTAGGTTGCTTAATTTATCATCGTCATGCAAAACTCATGATGATCATGCACTCCTTATCATCATCTTGTGGCGCACATGATAATGATTATGATCAATGGTCGTTTTCAAATTCAAATGCTTACAAATAGCACTATCCCCCCCTCATTTGCACACAAATTTAGAGAACAACTTTCTCTCTTAATATTCTGCCTCTGTTGGTTTTGGAACTTTTCTGAATTTGGAGCGTGGGTCCTCTACAAATGAAACTTCTCCATTGCGGTATTTTCTTCAGTTCAGCTATTGATTTTATGAGTTTAAATTAATGTTGTTAGTCATTGCATTTGATGGACAAATGCGAGTGTTTCTTTGAAGAATAATTTGATAGATTTTTTAGGTTGAAAGATACTCGCGGTTATGTGTTGAGAGTTTGTTGTTTTGTGAGTGTGAGAGAGTTATTGGGTGGATTGGGGCTTTGGGTTTGTGAATTTTGTGTTTGTGAGAGGTTTTGTTTATGTTGGTGAGTTTTTTGAGTGTTTTTGTGTGAGCTGCGAGTGTTGCAAGGTTTCATTAAGTGGTTATAATCCGTATCATTGACAACAGATTTTGATTGATGTTGTACGTGAATGTAGATATGAGGTTGACTAAATTATGTTAAATATTGTTATTTGGTATAAATGTTTTATTTTACTCTTCGTGTGAATGTGTTTCTGCTAATTCTAAATCAAAACAACTGATATTAAATTTTATGTAATTGCACAATAATTTTCTTTTCTTTTTCCAGTTCATATAAAACTTGAACTACTTCTCCATTTCATCAAAAATAGCTTAGCAATTTACCCAATTCTGATACAAGCTTGTGCAATTCCAATCACATCTTCTTCTTTTTTTCTTATTTTTATTTTTAGTGACTAGCACTAGCTACCAAGTGAATAAATTTTGGAGAAAAACCTTTCAAATTCTTCATATATCTTTGTATTTAGTGTGAATTTTGAAAATCTAACCGTTAGATTGCATGTTCTTATTATTTCCAGAAAATCAAAAACCAATTACTATGTCATCAAACAAATGTTAAAATTTCAAGTTTTTGTAATCTAAAATTGTGTATAAAAAATAAGTTTATTGATTAAATAATAAATAACATCTAATTTAAATGAAATTTGATATGCATATTAAAAATATAAAAAACTTAAAATTTAACAATTAGATTTTCAAAATTCTTAACTAAAAAATAGAAAAATATAAGAAGTTTGAAAAATTTCTTTCTAAACTAAATTGGAGAGAAATTTTGTCTCAAACTAGTCATGTTGGATGAAACAACATCCTCCATTTTCAAGAAGTCAATTTCCTTTTTTTTTTCAATGAAAACGTAAAGTACTACTTTAATGGCCCACCTCCCCCAGTTAGCTTCCTGATTATTTGCTTTTCTGAATCATATCAAACGCTCCTTTCCCACAAGATAAAGGAGATTGAAACAAGAAACCAAAAGAAGACAATGAGAGATTGAAAAAGATTCTATGCCAAACAAGATGCACACGCAAACCAAAGTCTAACGACTAAGGCATATTTTCTGGAATTCATAGTTGAGAACATATCTTTTTCTTTTTATTTACTGTTGCGTTATGCTCTATAAAAGCATCAAAGCTAGGAAGCATGGTCACATTCACAATCACAATCATGAAGCGTGAGGAGACAGACATAGTGGAACACACCTAACATATCATAAGAAAGTAGATGCTCCTATAATAAACACAGCTTAATGAGTCAATATCCTTTTGTTAAAGGACTTGTTAAGCCATTCTTTCCAGCTCCCACTTCGCTTTTTAGCTATCATCTCCGACCTCGCTTCTGTCATCTGTGGCTGCCTCTGTTTCTTGCACAGCAGAAAGTTCCTCCCTCCACGGGCACCTATTGATTCCCCTGGATTTAAAGCTACAAAATGTTCCATATGAAAATGAAATCAGAATTAACAAAAACCAATCGAATCCAATTATTAAGAACCATCGAATTGTAATTCGAAAGGAACAAAGGTTAAGAAAAGGGTTGGTGATAATACCATCGAATCCCACATCAGCACAATGGAGAATGAAATCGTTGACGTCAGAACCAAGAACTGGAAGGCGGCCTTCGCGGGCATAGGTTTTAAGAGAATTGTCAATGACCCCGGAAACAAGATCATCCTCATTCACCACAAACCTCATTGGTCCTGCGCTTCCAAGAACATTGACTGTGATCAAGAATCTATTACCTTTCACACCCTTCGCCTTTGGACTATTATTATTCTTCTTCACGTTTAGGCTATCATTATTCTTCTTTTGATTCTGCTGCACCATTTTCTCAGTAACAACGTTGCTCTTCATCTCTTTCTTTTTTTCTTTTTTCTGTTTGAATTCTAACTTTCACTGGTTTTCGATTATCCAAATGGAACCAAACAAAATATATATATGCAGAGTTTCGAAGAGGGAAAGAAATTGTGTGAGAGAGGTGTGGGGGGTTCAGGGGTCAAGGCCTAGGCAGCGATAATACCAGGCTTGTTTGCAGGAACCAAAGGAGGACAACGCGTTTAGCGAACGCACAGTTGCGCTCTGAGAGAGAGGAAGAAGAGGAAAGTGCATGAAAGAACGACACGTTTCTACCATCCAAAAATCAAAGAATGGATGGAAAGAGGGCAAGGACTTAGGGCCTGTACAAAGGAGAAGAATATCTGCTTAAAAAGAAAACCCAGGTTTGTGTAGCAAGTTGAACAACTGAGAGAGTGTTGGCTTTTTTATATCCGGTTGCTCACGCAAATTTGGGTACGTCTTCCACGTATAACCTTTTTACCTAGTTAATACCGTTGTGGAGTCGGTAGTACACAACTGGTACACAATTTATGCTGATTTCATGGTGTAATTTTTGGGAATATTAATAATTAATACCATTGTAGTTTGTAGCAGAGTTGGTAGTACTTTTGGTCCACGTTGCATAAGGTCTGCATAAGGTCGGTTTGAGATTCGGTTATTTTATTGAAATTAAAATTTTTTTGTTAAAAGTATCGTAAACAAAGGTAAAAATTAGCTGAAATAGTACAGTGAATCCTATTAATAGTAGCAAAAATAAACGGAATAGTAAAATAAGTTGGCAAAAAAAATATTTACCAAACAGACATGTAGTATTCAATCCTCTCATACTCATAATCGATCTCATAATAAATTTAATTAACAGGATCCTTCATAAATGTGAAAAAATGGAGTATAACATCATTGTGCTCTGAGACTATATAAAAATTACTCATAATTTTAGAGGAAGACTTGTTCAAAGGGTAGGTAATGGTAGTAGTGGTGGCATGATGATTCCTTTAAAAAAAAGCCTCTTGTTGTGAATTAGTTATTCCCACAACTTTTGTGTCACAATTCTTATCACAACTCCGATGTTATCAATTATGAATGATAAATAATCACTTTCACATAATTCCATTATTTATAGTTGACCACATTAGACTTGAGCAAAGAGTTGTGAGACAAATTTGTGCCTACAAACTTTCTCATTATGAATTAGAGAAATTATATGGATGCAATTTTTGTACCATAACTTTTGCCACAATTTTGATGTAAACTATGAGTGGTGGAGATAAAGTGTTTAATCCATGTAGAAGTGATTATCCAATATCAACTACTTAGAAATGCTAGGATCACATAATAGTGAAGCAATGCTAGGATCACATAATTTTACACTACTTTAGCCATAACTCGCCATGTGGCGAGTTGTGAGCAATAGGTGTGTGGTAGTGGGTTTATAAGTGGGTTTACAACTTTACCATTTACAACTTGTCATGTAGCGAATTATAATCAAAATTGTGTAAAATTATATAGTCTTATCATTTTCCCAAATAGTGTGGTACTAAAATAAGTTAAGTTGGTATAAATAAATGCATTATTGAACTGTATGAAGAGAGGTTATCGAAGTATAATCTAGATAAAGTAACATAATTGAATGATGTATGCGCCTTTTGACCTTGAGATGTCGACTTTAATATGGAGGGTAATCCTTATCGAAGGTGAACGGTATACCTCGTATATATCAATATATTATCATTAGTGTTTAAAAAAAACAACTGCATTATTATTCAACCGTATATAAAATTGTATAAGGGAGTTATATTCAATTAGTGCAGTGAGTGTTGTATAAGTCAAATACAGTGGGAATAGAACTCAACGGACTACAATCTCAATGCATGTGTTTCCACAATTGCAGCTTGATACATGATCACAGAACTAACCTAGTGGATGATATTTGGGGAAAATGTTGGCGAGCTAGTCAACAAACGGGGATGGATCATAGCTATAAGGTATCTTGAGAAACTGATGAAGAAAAAAGTGAAAATTGATTTTGATGTGTTTAGTTTGCTCATGGAAGAAATTTAAAGGGAGAGTTTAAAAAGATCATACCTGTAAGGTATCTTGAGAAATTGATGAAGAAAAAAGTGAATTGATTTTGATGTGTTTAGTTTGCTTATGGAAGAAATTTAAAGGGAGAGTTTAAAAAGATCATAGCTGTAAGGTATCTTGAGAAATTGATGAAGAAAAAAGTGACAATTGATTTTGATGTGTTTAGTTTGCTCATGGTAGAAATTTAAAGGGAGAGTTTAAAAAGATCACGCAAAGCTATAAAATTACATGTGTATGATATGAATAAGCCCGAGTCTAATACTAAGTCCACTATCTTAAGTTATAAATATAGATGGATAATATCATATAAATACATAAGTGAACTCATTCCTGACCAATGTGGAACAAGCAACAAAGAGTAAAAGTGTGTGAAATACACTCACCTACGCTGACAGTAATTGTGTATGATACTATGAGCTATATTACACTGATTGTCACAATAAATACTATGAGCTGTATTACACTTATTGTTACAATAAATAGGATAGAATAAGGATAGACAAAAGATTAAGAAAACCCCTTATCTTTTTTTTTACAAGATAGAATTCTACTCTAACCTAATCTAAGTGTATATATGTGTGAAACTCCCTCCTGAAGACTTAGGGGCTGTTTGGCTTCATTTTTTTGGTTACTCAATTTTCATCACTCATCACTCATCACTCATAACTCATAACTCATAACTCATCACTCATCACTTAAAATACCATGTTTGTTTGGCACCATCACTCAATATTTTTCACACTATTTGTGGGCCCCATACTTGTCACCGGTGCAGCTTTTTTTTTTTTTTTTTTAGTACCCAAACTCACTTAATCCAGTAAAAAAAAAAAAAAAAAAAAAAATCCGAACAGGAAAAAAAAAAAAGAACTAACAGCCAATGCCAACCCAGAAAAAAAAAATGAATAACGCTAACCAAAAAAAAAAAAAAAAAAAAAAAAAAAAAAAAAAGAACCAACGCCAACCCCAAAAAAAAAAAAAAAAGTCAAAAGATGGTCAAAAGTTGCGACTGTTGGTCCCCTTTGTGTGTTTAATTATAATATTGCCATTGAGTTATGAGTTATGGAAACTGAAAACAGCCAAAAGTTGTTTTCAGTTTCCATAATTCATAACTCAAAAATCAAAGAATTGAGTGATGGAAACAGAGTTATTGTTTGCCAAAAAAACTTTTTGCTATGGATCTCACCATTTTTGAGTTATGAGTTATGAAAACAGAGAATTGAGTTATCAAAACTAGCAATCCAAACGGGCTCTTAAACTCTAGCCCTTGCCCCCCACACTCCACAAGCACTTTTACTTGTAGAATGATCATCGCACCAAGGGTGTGTGGTGGTGACAACCCCTTATCCTTGAAAAGCCATTGCAACTACAAAAGCTAGGTAATCACAATGTGCTTTCTTACTATGTAAGGAGATAAAAGAGTTGCCAAACAAGAAACAGGAGATATAATTGTATATGATTTGTACTAGATAGGAACGGGGTTCTCAAAACTGTACTCGTATTTATTAATTAGCAGTGTGTGTAACCATACAAGGAGGCTTATTTAAGCCATACTATAGTACTACGAATTGAGTGAGTGCAATACATATAAAGGACAATATGCTTCGTCTTCTTCTTCTTCTTCTTCTTTTGGATAATTCAATTGTCCTAATTTGGAGAAGAGGATAAAAAAATTAATCAATAGTAATTTGCAAGCCTTTTGACATAGAGAACAATAGGCATGGGAAATTGGGAATATACAAATCCACCTCTAAAATGCTCTAACAATGTTAATGTCGACATTTGATACTATTATGGTAATATTAAATGCCACAACTAGACAAAACATATCCTTGTGTATTAATAATATTTATAGAAACGCTCTTTACAATATCCAACTCAGAACTGTATGAAGTTGAAGTCATTGACTATAGAAAACAAATAAAAAATGACGACGACTATTATTAAATTTGTAAGGTGGTGATACTTGATGGTAGCTAGCGGCCGATCCCATGTCTTATTTTGTCATCATATAACAAACATAGCTATATAAATTAATTATGATGCCATGTCACCAACGAATTCTTGGAATCTATATATATTATGTATAAAAAAAATGGCCAAAAAATTAAATAAATAAAAAAATCGCTCCATTTAGGAAATGTCTCAGTGTTTTCTCTTGTTCATACAGACACACAGTCATACTTCGATCACTAACAAATGTTGTGGGCGGAGCCCCCGGGGGGGGGTGTGGGGCTTTGTGGGTGGTTCAAGGTAGCAGGTAGTATGTGCGTCATAAAGTTTTTTTGTGTGATACAAGGTATGTATAGACTGAGTGAGATGACTACTCAAAGTTCAAACTAAACAAATAAATGATGCAAGGTAGATATATACACACGTAAAATTTCATACATAATAGTTTTTCCTTTACTACAAATAATCTGCCATGTCAACAACTGTAAAGTTTTATCAAATTTTTTGAGTCTATAGATTTTCTTAAGAAATAAATGCTGCTTCAAAAGAAGGATCTTTCTTTTTATTTTTCTTTTGGATCTGAGTTTCTAAAGAAAAATCTGTGTGCTTCATTAATACAAAAACTTTGAAAATCTGTTTGTAAAAATGATTTCATTCAACCTAAGAAAATTATACGCCACGCAACCCTGAAGTTTATTCACAAGATCAACCTTTTGTTCCACTAGTCATTGTTAAATACAAGTATAAAATATTTAATTTGACAAAATAAATCGTAGGCAGAACCATGGGGTCAAGAGGGCTCATACCTTAAATTTTTTTAGAAATACTCAGATATATTTTGGGGATCTACATATAGCCAACCTCAAATTCTTAATGTAAACAGTTATTTTCCTCTACAAAAATTTGTGAAATAAAGAAAAAAATTATGGGATAATAACATAAATTTAAATAAATTATACTTGGTGTGTCTATCTAAATAGTAAAAAAACTTCATTCATAATTGCAATTTTGAAATTGAAAAAAAAAAAAAAATAGAGGAGAAGAAGAAGAAGAAGAGAAAATGACTTATTTATGTAGGGAAAAAAATCTTTAAAGACAATCAAATATAATAAATATATGCTATCATTTTATTGGTTTTCTTACATTAAAATATCACTTACTATACTCATAAATGAGATTTTATATTTCATATTGGTGACAAGTACTACATATATGTTTTTGTTTTTTACAATTCGACAGTTTCTAGTGTGGGATTTGAACACTGGATATCTTCGTTAAAAATATTATAAAGTGTTAATTAAGGTACAAAACTCTTAACATGTGTATACATACATATATATATATATATATATATATATATGTTCAAGTGCTTGCACATGTGAGTATATATTTTGCGCTCATCTATATATATCTAAAAGCTGAAGCGTAGTATTTATTATTGCTACGTTCCAGTTGAACCACATCAGCGTCCACGCCATTATTTTTTTTTCTTTTTAATTTTCCTATGATTGTTTTTAACATTTATTTTTTTTTAATATTTACATTTCTCCAACCTTTTTCCCTCCCTTAAATTTTCATCTTCCCACTACTTCTCCAACTTTTCTCCCTCTCTTACCTTTTCATCTCCCCACTACTCTCTACATTAATATCATTCTTCGTCTTTCTTCATTTTTGTCTTTTCTTATTCACACCCTCTTACCATAAATTTGTCACTATCTTTTCCATTCTATGCATAGTTTTCCCTCACAAAAAAAGGGCTCTCTCTCTCTCTTTCTCTCTCTCAATTTTTTGGTGGATTTATTTTTCTTGCATATTTGTTTTAGGTTGATAATTTTTTATATTATTTAAAACTCTACTTTGGGTTAATGTGATTTAATTTTGTTTTTTAAATTGTTTTTGTTGTTGTTGTTGTTGTTTTTTTTTTTTTTTTGGTTCTTTTTTATTGTTAAATGTTATCCTATTGCATTATAAAGAATTAATTATAGCATATAAAAATATAATATTCTATTATTCTATTATATAGCATGATTTGGATAATTGGGTATTGATTGTAATTTAGTATTTATTCTTTTATGTAGCATGATTTTTTATAGTGCTCAATTTAGATGTTAAATTATGAGACTTTACTAATTTTTGCTTATTTTTTAATCCTTTGTGGTGGAGAAAGTATTCTTAATAGTTGTATTAAAAGCACTCTATAATGCCATTTATTTAGAGAAAAACAAAGGTTAGCCAAACAAAAATAATCAAATTGGTGACAAATTTTAGCTTTTGCAATTTTATTTTAATTATTATTATTTTATAAAAATGCGTATATAGAAATTTAATTCTTAGAGTTTGCTAATAATTGTTTATTTGATAATAATATGTTCTGGGTGGACGAAATTACAATTTCTACAAAGAAAATAACTTAATAGATTATCAACAACAAATTGTTTTCCTAATTGGTCCAATTAATCATTGTTAAGTTTTATTAATTTTTTTAGTTATGTTTTTTGAGAAAAATTGTATTATTTTCATTTTGGTACTATAAAATTTATATTTAAGATTTATGATTGTTCTTATATTACATTTTATGATTGTTCCTATAATAATTAAAAATATGATTACAAAATATATTACTCATTATTAAATTAGTTTAAATTGTGAGAAAAATATTTTAATAAATCTACCATAAAAATAATTATCACCCGCAACATACGGATTCATGGCTAGTTAAAGTTAAATCCTAACTTTGCCGCTTGTACGTTGTAATCAATGAAATATAAATATCAGTGAACTTCAAAAGCTATTTTATCGAAGAGATGAAAAATAAGTCTGTGGATTTAAGAAACATTAGGTATATATACGTAACTTATCAATTTTATAGATAAGTCCATATCCATAGATTAGGACGATATAAAAAACTATATAGTCTTCTTCTGTTTAAATTTGTATCTGTTTATCCGTTTACATTTTTTAATTTTGATTTTTCCATGGCTATCTCCTTGAAACAGTTTCAATGGAACAACCACCTGGTTTTCAAGATATAAACAAACCGACTCATGTGTGCGACTCAAGCAAGCTTAATTTATATGGGCTACGCCAAGCCCCTCGTGCTTGGTTCAATCAGTTTGACTCTTTTCTTATTCCAGCAGGATTTTTCTGTAGTACTGTTGATCCTTCATTATTTTGTATCTCATGGTTCCCAATTCCCATGGAACCATTTTACTATTGCTCTATGTTGACGATATCATCCTTGTAGTTGACAACTCAGCTTCGCACTCTTTTATCAACATCTTCACTGGTAATTTGCAATGAAAGACATCGGGGTTTTACATTACTGAGTTGAATGCTCTGTTTGCTTTGAAGTAAAATACCTACCGGAAAATGTTATCCCATTTTAGGTGATTGTAAAACTTTATTACCTTTAAAAATATTTTAGGTTTGAAAATATTTTACTTCAAAAACAAACGGAGAAGAAGTTCAATCATTTTCTGGTGGATTGTTTCTCAATCAGCAAAAGTATGCTTGTGATCTCCTTCATCGTGTGCTCAAATGGTTGGTTGCACGCCTATTTCCACACCAATAGTTGCCAAGCCCCATAATCTCACACATGTGGCCGAGCCTTTCTTCGATCCACAACTTTACCGAATATTTGACACTCACACAAAATCTTGTTGGTGGCTTACAATATTTGACATTCGCGCAAAATCTTGTTGGTGGCTTACAATATTTGACAGTCATTGGTCCAGACATTTCTTTCTCCGTGAATTTTGTTTATCAATTTATGCACAATCCATATGTTCATCACTTTCGGTTGGTTAAACGGATTCTTCATTATCTCGAAGGAACCATTGATTGTTGTATGTCTGCTTGCTCATTCTACACTTGAGCTCTACGGCTTTTCTTATGTAGATTGGGGAGGTTGTCCTGTCACAAGACATTCTACCACTAGCTTTTGGTGCTAACTGCATTTCTTGGTGTGCTAAGAAGCAACCAATTGTTGTTCATTCTAGTGCTGAGGCAGGATATCATGCTCTTGCCTCAACTGTCGCGGAGCTTACATGGATTTCCTTTATTCTTCTGGATATCGGTGTTTTCCTCAGTCATCCTCCTACTCTTCTATGTGATAGATGTCTCTGCTTTACACCTTACAAGCAATCTTGTGTTTCATGGTCAGACAAAGCACATGGAAATTGATAATCATTTTCTGCGGGAGAAAGTTGCTCGTAGTGCTCTTATTACACTGTGTCTTCCTCGAACCAAGTGCCTGATATTTTTATCAAAACCCTTGGGGCATAGCGTCCCACGATTCCAATTCTACTCTATTTTATCATTTCAGAAAGCCATTTTATCATTATATTATACCATTTTACAATACTTCTAACATCCCAAACTTTTATTTTCCTATTCTACTCATTAAAATAATATATCTACACAATAAAATAATATATCCCCCAATCACCATCATTTATTCTTTCTTTCTCATTCTTTCTATTCAACAACCACAAATTTTACGGAAAACAGCATCACCACATGCCCACCACCGTCCACCACCGCTGCACTACACACACTTGACACCACCGCCACCACCAGCAACCCATAATCTACCATCAACACAAAAAAAAAAAAAAAAAAAAAAAAAAAAAAAAAAAAAACCATCAAACGCCAAACAACACAACCCAACGCCAATCACCCAAACACCGTACTGATCACCCAAAAAAAAAAACCACTTGCAGAAATCCACAACCCAACGCCGATCACCCATGCCAATCCAAACCCATATAACCCACGACAAACCCACAGCCCAACGCCAATCACCCAAACACCACACCGATCATTGATCACCCAAAAAAAAAAAAAAAAAACCACTTGCAGAAATCCACAGCCTAACACCGATCACCCACGCCGATCTGAACCCACATAACCCATGGCAACCCACAACCCAACACCGATCTCCACACCACACCCAAACACCGATCTCTGTGCCAAACCCCAGACACCAATCTCCACTCCACCACACTAATCTGGAGTTTTGGTGGCTATGGAGTTTTGAGTTTGAAGAGAGGGAGGGAGTGAGGACTGAAAGGAGAGAGAATCAGAGATTGAGAGACAGATAGAGAGAGAGAGAGAGACAATAAAATATTAGTTTTTTGTTTTAGAATTATGTTACAGTGCAATTCTAAAGGTAGAATTAAATGGTAGCACTATTGCAAAAAAATTTGCAATACTTGACAGTAGCATTTCCTAATGTAGTATATTTTGAGGCTTGAAATGCCAAATTCCCTTACATTTGGCATTAGCATTCCCCAGTGCTAATGCTCTTACCAAGAAGAGTATTCTACTCCTGTGCACCAAGCTGGGTACTTAGCAATTGTCACCCACCCCTTCCCAGTTTGAGACTTTGAGGGGCGGGGGAGTATTAAGGATAAGTTCATATCAATATATAAGGTTGAAAAAAAAAAAAAAAAAAAAACTATACAAATTGCATCTATTTAAATTTGTACATGTTTCACCACCGCATACTCTTTGTGTAATAGTTACTTCACAAGTATAAGTGTTTGTGCAGTGTAAAGTAGAAATTCTGTCTTGTATCAAAAAAAAAAAAAAAAAAAATTGTACATGTTTCTCTGTTTAACCTTTAACATTTTTTTTTTTTTAATTTCTTCATGAGATAATAGTTGTAACTTGTAACACCACTTTAAACGATATTCATTACAGGATTAGCAACAAAAAATAAAAAATCATATTCATTATAGTTAAATGTGATTTTGGTTGTATGTCATATAGAAAGTATCTTTTATTTTTTAAATTCAATTCTAAAATCTATCTATATATATATATATACACACACACACACACAACTCCAAAACTTTCATAGCTATACTTCTATATGAGAAGAGTTTGTCCCCTTCTGAGTTATTAACATAGGGGAAAAAAAAAATCCAATTGTCACCATAATAAAAGGAGCAAAAAAAAGTATGAAAAATGATGTTCTCTTCTCTCACATTCATAGTGATAGTAACTTGTAATACCACTTTAAACGATATTCATTACAGGATTAGCAACAAAAAAAAAAAAAACCATATTCATTACAGTTGAATGTGATTTTGGTCGTATGTCATATAGAAAGTATCTTTTATTTTTTAAATTCAATTCTAAAATCTATATACACACACACACACACACACAACTCCAAACTTTCATAGCTATACTTCTATATGAGAAGAGTTTGTCCCCTTCTGAGTTATTAACATAGAAAAAAAAAAAACAAAAAAAATCCAACTGTCATCATGATAAAAGCAGCAAAAAAAAAGTATGAAAAATGATGTTCTCTTCTCTCATATTCATAGTAAGATCCAATTATTAAATTCATAGTGGAATCTACCATGAATGTGAAGAGAGGGATTACCATTTCACTATACTTTGAGAGTACCTGAGAATTTTCCTCTTGACACATTTAAAAAATAAATAAATAAATAAAAACAAACAAACAAACTTAAACTCAAAACACAACATGACAAACATTGGATAAAGATGTCATTTCAGTATAAGATAATTATACCTATAACCAAACATTGTTCTGAATGACTATGATGACCTATTTTTGCATAGTATGACCATGAAATGTTTAACAAAACGAGGACTGTTTTATGGACAACAATGACGGTTTATTTTGTTTAGACCGCTATAAATCAGATTAGTTTAACCCTAATGAATTAACTAAGTAGTTACCTAAATTAATTATGAGATCTAGGTTAAATGCATGCAATCATATTACTTAATGCGGAAAAGTAAAGAAGATAGCAATATGATGACCCAAAAAAACTAATGAAATCAACCGTTTTGTTAAGGTAAAAACCTGGAGATGATTTAACCTAGCTATTCTTAAGGTAAACAAATCCACTATGATAGAATGGAAGTTTACAATAGATTTAAACCCTAAATCTAAAGCTACCTCTTGCAAAACTTACTAACATGACCATGTGCAGTTCCGACTCCACGGACTCTTTTATCTTGAATATGCTGAACACAAACTCCTACGTTTGTGATTTTAAGATCCCACTCAAAGGTTTAGCAACACAAACTCTCCAGTTTGTGACTTCAAGACCACCTTTGAAGGTTAAATCATTAGCTATGTCTAATCTTATTGTAGCAACTTCAAATCTACCGGTTCTGATGGTATGAGAATGATTTCTAGTAGTGACTTTGAAAAGAGAAGACACAGTACTTTTTAGATCTCAAAGGAGCACCCCCAAAGTCATAATCACTTAATGGGCTTAACGGGCTGTTGGGCTTTAATTAAATTCTGCAGAACCCGTGTCTCAATATGTCGAACCTGGCAAGTTTTCAATTTCCTGAACCTGCAACTTTCTTATTCTTGTATTCTTTTGCAGACTGTGAGCATTGTCTAACAATATCTATAGACTCTAAGATATATAACAATGACCATGATAAATGGCCACCGTTTATATGAACGAACGATAACCCAATTTTGGCAAAAAATGACCACTAAATTGAATAGAGAAGGCAATGACTTCAATTTTGGCCAACGATGACCACTAAAGTAATAACATAAATGACCACTCTAGGTGGCCAACAATGACCATGAAATGAATAAGACACACCATGATTACTAGTTTATGGTCAACAGTGACCAAAATAAATGACCAACAGTTTCGCAAACGAAAGATGATCACTAAAGGAATAACACAAATGACCATGAATAAGGCACGCCATGACTATTGATATATGTTCAACAATGACCACTGGTTTGGCGAACGAACGATGACCTAATTTTGGCCATTGATGACCAACAAAGGAATAATGCAAATGGCCATTTAGGATGGCCAGCGACAACCAAAAAGTGAATGAAGCACTCAATGAGTATGGGCTTATGGTCAACAATTACCATGATAAATGACCAACGATGACCTAATTTTGGCCAACAATGAACACCAAAGGAATAACGCAAATTACCATTATGGGTGTCCAATGATAACCTCCAAATGAATAATCCAAACGATACTGTGGATGGCCGTCAATGATCACTTGCTATGCCAACTTATTCCCTTGCATCTATCAGTACAATCAACTTGGTAGACTCATTAATACACTAGCACTAAAGGTTCGTTTGGTTAGAGGGATGTAAAAGTGGAATGATAGAATAGATTTTAGTTTCCCTCATTTGTATTTGGTTGGGAGTGTGGAAAAATGGAGAGATGGAAAACTTTTTTATTTGGTTGAGAAGAAAAATGGGAATAGAAAATGCATTTTGTACAAATTTACTATCATGCCCCTATTATATTTTCATTAAAAAATAGTGTATTATGGATATGCACTTCATTAAGAGAGAGAGAGAGAGAGAGAGAGAGAGAGAACAAAAATCCAAAAGAAATGAGGAAAAAAAAAGAATAGGAAAGAAAAAAAAAAAAAAGGATAGAAAAAACAGATGAACAACAAAAATAGAAAGAGGAACGAAAAGTAACATAAAAAGACATAATGAAAGAAGAAAGACGTGTGGGCCAAAAACAAAAAACAACAACAGCAAAATGAAAGTGAATGTTGCACAATGCACACTAGCACAAGGTAATTTGGTCTTTCCAGGTGCGACTTTTTTCTCTCAAGTTTCCCCCCAAATTAGGGATATTACATTTTAGTGGGACTGGGGAGAAAACTCCTGGTCCCACTATTTATAAGGGCATATATATAAATAAATTTATACAAACTCTATTTTCTATCTTCCATTTGTTTTTTCTCAACTAAACAAAAAAGTTGATAGGGCTATTTTCGACTAAGTAATTGAAACTCATAAGCAGAAGGCTAGGAGAGCTAACAACCCCTACGAGGTCATCAGCTTCACAAATGATGACAGAGGCTCCAGAATGACTATAATAGAGGTGACGCACCCTTAATGAATCAACGGTGCTTTCAATGGATGACACCACCGCAAAAGCCTATGGACACATCTCCCCCACAAACTGATGAGAGAACCTTAAGCAACGGATGACCATAAGGCTGACGGAGTGGAGAAACCAATGGGTCCTACGTGGCCTTGCTTGGTCCTCACGAATACTCATACATGGAAATATCCTGTGCATCATGCACAAAAGCCCTAATACTCACCCATATCTCCCTCATATGGAAAGATACCATAAAATCTTAGAAACCCTAATAACAGATATTCCCCACAAGGAAAAATCCCAACTCTTAAGGGATTTTGGTTCACTATTTGCTACTATATAAGCACCAGATCACCTCTTTCCTTAGGTACGCAAAAAATCTCTAAACTCTCTTACTATAGAGTTCTTAGAGATTTCTTATTCACTGACTTCACCTTTGGAGGGCTTTTGGCCGATACCACACCAGTGCCTTCTGTTTAGTCCTTTTGTTCTTGTTCCACAGGTACCTATTGGCATGATTTGGAGCCTACAACTCACTGATGATTTCAGCACATCATCAAAAGTTTTTCAACCCTCCATTTTTCCACCCTCAACCAAACACAAATAAGAGAAACTAAAATATCTTCTATCCTCCCACCTTTCCATCTCCTTCCAATTTTCTATCCTCCTACTTTTCCACATCAGTTTTTGCACACTATGAGCACTTTCAGATGGGCACTAAGATTTTTCCTTATCTTAAAGATCCTATCTCTTAATCTTTAATTTTGTTTCTCATTTTCAAGGAGGGAAAGCCAGAGAGTTAAAATCTAGGTATTTTATCAATTTGCTTATCGCATAACACTATAAATTTTCTTTTATCTCATATTCTTTAATGGGATCATAAGATGATGTGATTTAAAGTACTTCTAAACCATGCCATTTTAATTAAAAGCAAAGTTGAACTGATGCTAGACCCAAATCTAACACCAACGATCTTACCTATTGTCTTTCAGGCACGGTGAAAGCCACACAATTCAAAAGCTCTCAGATTCATAAAATCAAGGCATGGACATCACAGATCCCACCCTCTCCCTATATAATCAATCTTTCTTAGGCTTTCATTTGGTAGAAAGCTTGTAACGATTCAATCTTCAAAAATAGGTCACTGGCTCACTGCATACCAAATTCTTGGCCCTGTTGACTTAAATATATTTTGCAAGTCCGTATAAAATATTGCAGGAAAATTCATTTTATGTGTATTCACGGTAGATTAAACGCTCAAGATTTGTCCTTTTTTTGTCTCACATATTGTCTCTTACTGTGGCATACCTAAGAGGTGTACCGGTAGTCGTTGAAAGGGAGGAAAGCTCATTGATCAATTTCAAATAAAGAGAACCATTTTCTGTGAGACAAACGAAACGACACACTAGAGGCCTTCCACTTGGCCTGGTGGATCTAAATTGGAATACAAATAAAGACTCGGACAACATTCCAATTGCATAAATTTGAACAATGATGAAGAGTGGAATGTAGGGAATTTTAATAGTGATTTTGTGCTAGAAGACTTTCTATTGGGTCTAAATTGACCCTAGTTAAATTAACAAATTATCCAAGTCGATTCATTATTTTAATTATATGCGATATTTAATTGAGGTATAACCACAACACCAATCTAGAGTACACTACAACAAAATGTATTTTCAGTGACGAAAAAATTCGTCACTAAAAGTCCAGTTTTTCATCACTAAGGACCTTTAGTGACGAAATTGGACTTTTAGTGACGAAACTCATTTCGTCACTGTATCCCCATCACTAAAAGTCCTGGTGACGAAAAATTTCGTCACTAAAACTATTTTCGGGTAGATATAGTGAGGAAAAAATTCGTCACTAAAACTATTTTTAAGAAAATCCAGGCACATATAGTGACGAAAATTTTCGTCACTAAAACCATTTCTTACAAAATTTTGCTATATTTAGTGACGACATTTTCGTCACTAAAACAATTTTTTGTTGCTATATTTGTGACGAAAAAATTCATTACTAAAACTTATTTTTTGTTTTTATTTTTTTCATGGCTTTTATATTAACCTATAACCTGTCATTACATTATTAAAACCTCACATTTGAATAACACATTTATTTCAACAACACATTTATAAAAAAAGATCCATACATTCCACAAGTAAAAAATAAAACAAGTATCTAATTCAAATTCCTTCCATACAATAATTGTTTGCAATACATACAATAACTCTACTTAAACCCTATTTTAGAACTAACGAAAGATGTCCTCATATGTCTTCAAGTAATGCCAAAAGTAAATCTCCTAAAAGCCACTAATAAGAAATCTGCACAAATATAAAAACAATACTTCGTTAAAATCGTAAAATAAAAACATTAACTATGTTATAAGAAACATTTCTAACAATGCATTAAGAGTAACCACACCAATAAATTAAAATCACAACTCCTAATGTATAAGTTGTAGAAAGCAAATAAAGTACTAACCAAAAAGTGTTTTAACTTGAAATTGAACCACCCCCATAAGTAAGAGTATCATCATAACCCTTACTCCTCAAAAAGTTAAGAATATTCTTTTAGACCACACCATGCAAGACACTCGCTTGCTCCAATACAACAACCCACCACAAAACTAATCACAAATATCACAAGTATAATGCTTACAAGTATTGAAATCAAATAAAATACTATTCATCACATCTAATCAACAATACTCATTCACGTTTGCAAGAAATGAAAAACACTCTCAGTATGTATTTACTATTCATCACATCTAATCAACAATACTCATTCACATTTGCAAGAAATAAAAAATACTCCCAATATGTATTTAAACCACCTTATAACACCATGCAAGCCACCTGCTTGCTCCAACACAACCCACCACAAAACCAATTTCCAACATCACAAGTATATATAGAGATTTATAAGTTTTTAACTAGAATTTACTTACTTTCATCAAACTAAGTTTACAACTTTCAGAAAAAATCCAAAGTTAACTTGTATTCTTCACCTTGTTCCACACAATTTCTTCAGCCACAAAAGAGAAAGAGAGTTAGAGATAAAAGAAAGATAACTTTTAGTGAACAGTTAAGTAGACCCAAATTTAAAATACATATTCTTTATTCTTTTTCCCGTTTCTAAACAGTGGTATAGCTTAGAATTCAATATTGAAAAGATTGAAACCCCACTTTGTGGTATCAAGTCCCCACATTTCACTTCATTCATATTGCTAGTAACCAGACCCAATCATACCTCAAAATTATTCCTAATGTTTAATTAGTCAACATAAAACATGGAGTTAAGTTGCCAAAGGCCCACACCCAACATTTGATAAGCCTCCCAATGATCTAATGGCTGCAATCATCAACACATTCTAAGTATCAATAGGATTTCACTTGCATGCAACACATAGAACAATGAACCTTTACCCCTTGATGGAGACAATGCAAGAATTTCAATAAAAAGATGACTCTCAATCTAGAATACCATAGATTCACATAATAAATAATAAGTAGATAATTGACATAGAGTCATTAGAATTAGGTAACAAAGTTTACACCTTTACTTGTACACTACATATATCTAAGACTGGTATGAATGTGGAAACCAAACCAATGATCAAAGAGATAATGAAAATTATGGAAGATAAATACAAAATTATGCTCAAAGAAGTTCCTCACAGCATTTAAAACACCTTCTTTAGCAAATTTCAATAATTCCAACTCTCTTTTACAGTCTAACAAATCCATACAACAAACAAAGACCAGTCATAGAAAAAGGTATGTAATGTGGTTGATTTCCATCGAATAAATCTGCAATCAGAATCAATTTCCACCTAATAGACATAAACTCACCAACCAACCATGCCCATTTTGCAATGATCACAATCCACCCATCAACAACCATGAATTTCCAAAACAGAACCAACCCATATATAAAAATCAAAACCCAAACCTCCAAAATGATTTAAAACAATCAATACTCGTTTAACCAATCCAAAATCAAAATGATTTAAAACCCATATATACCTGTTTTCTTCAAACAAGATTCTTGAACTCTTAAATCTGCAAAACCATCCATTATCCACACAAATCAAAACCCATTTCTTTAACATAGTTCAAGTCTATTATAGTTCAAAAATAATTGCAAATCAGTTATCATAGCAAGAAATCAAGAACTTCAACATTCACAAAACATACATAAAACTTAAAGCAAAAGTTGAGGGAGATTGTCTGACCTTGAAGGCTTGGAGTGAAACTCATAAAGCTTTACACTGAAAAACTAGAGCCTCAAAGTCAAAGATGCTGAAACTAAGATAAATGTTGAGCATTTCATTTCAAAAAATATTGAATGTTGAAACTATAAAAGAAAGGTTTAACTTTTTAAGTCAGAATATTTGAAAAAGAAAACTCACCATCGTGAACGGCTGGCGAGCTGAACCGTCACAAACAGCTGACGAGTTGAACCGTCGCGAACGGCCAGCGAGCTTCATGACGAGCTGAACCGTTGCGAACGGCTGACGAGCTTCGCGACGAGCTAAACCGTTGCGAACGGTCGGCAAGCTTCGCAACGAGCTGAACCGTCGCGAGGATCTACGACGGTAAGCCGAGGATCTGCGATGGTGAGGCTGGGTTTGGCAACGGTGCTACTGGGTTTGGCATCGGTGTGGCAGGGTTTTGCGACGGTGAAGCGCGAACAGCTGATGAGTTAAACCGTCGCGAACGGCCGGTGAGCTTCGCGACGAGCTGAACCGTCGAGAACGGCTAGCGAGCTTCATGACAAGTTGAACCGTCACAAACGGTCGGCGAGCTTCGCGATGAGCTAAACCGTTATGAGAGTGCCTTTTTCAGGATACTCAAGCCCAAGGATCCTGGGCCTGAATGAAAAGGAAGGATTTGGTGGACCGGGCCTTGATTCACCGCAGCTAACGAGCTGTTTAAGAATCAAGTGAATGTAGAGAATACTCCTGACAATATACAGAAAGACAACAAACAAGGATATTGAGGAGTACCAAAATTAACAACGTAAGTTCAGAAGGAAAAACAAAGCAGGATTAGCAAAACGATAAAACAAAGAAATAGTGCTATGAGGATCCTGGGAATTATTAAGCAGTGTTTCATTAATAAGTTATCTGTTTTGATTACAGAAAGCTCACTAGGACGTGATACAAGGTCCAATCAAGCTCAAAAATTGCAGTCTTGAATGGCTATTTCAGCCTTCAAAACTTGCAAAGTTTGATTCTCGTTGAATCTGAGTATGTGCAATAGTGGCCTTTACAAGATATCGGGAAGCAGTATTTGTTCTTCCCTTAATATTTTTCTTTCTGCATAGATTTTTCTGACGGTTCTTCCAGGAGAATTTTTTCTTTCTTGTGTTTCTTTTTCTTTTTCTCGCTACCTTCTTCACAACCCGTCCCCTCCTTTTATAATGGAGTTTTTCTGGGTGTCCCGGGTTCCCCTGTTTTGTTCTTTTGCAAACAGAGCATGTTTTGTCCCTGTCGCCTCGGTAAGTCCCTTTGCCGTTTTCTCTCATTCTTTCCTTCTCTTGGTTCTGGTTCCTTCAAAAGCTTCTGGTTGGCCATCCTCTTTGGGACGTGCTGAGGTATGCCCTTCTCGGCATCCCCATTTCTGGCCCATTCCTCTTTTCCCTTTCTTTCCTATTTGGGCGGAATCCTGTTCTGCCATTTTTGAAAGTCATTCGTTGCCATTCTTCTTCCCTGTCCTGGTTCCCCGAGGCTCTTTTGCTGTCTGTGCCATGAGAGGTCGCTTGCATTTCTTGTTTTTTTTCTTTTCCTGTCTTCTTTCTACCGATCTGTCACAGTCTTCCTTTTTATTCGTGCTTGAAGGGATTTGAGGATCCTCGCTTCTTTATATTTTGCCGTGGTCTCTTTTTGGGATGCTTCTTCCTTTTCTGGGCTTCAGGATCCTCTGGGCCTTCCTTTTGTCCCCCATGGGTCATCCGTGCCTTTTACTTTTGGGCTTAGCCTGAGATTTTTCCTTTTGGGCTTGACTTGTTCTTTTGGTTTGGGCTTATTTCATTATGACCTTTTTTTTTAGACCTCAACATTTAGCCCCCCGAGCTCGTGGGTTGCCTGAAACCCACGCGTGAGTGATTTAGGTTTCTTGGGATTTTCGTGGTATCCCCCTTTTTTTTTGTCTTCTACTGGGTTCCCTTCCTTTTTACTTGGGATCCCGGCCCTTCTGCTGCTTTTAGTCACCTCCTTTTTACATGTTGCATTCCCTTATAATTATTACCTTTTGCAGCTTCCTCTTTATACGGGACGTGGCAGTTGGGTATTTGAGGTAAAACTCCTCTACCCACTTTTCTCGTTTCCCGTTATTTCTCATTAATAACTGCTGATCACTTCAAATTAAATTTCTTGGCAACTGGCGCGTCTTACCATAAACTGTTTTCCCCAACTGCTATTCGTGCCTTTATTGTAGCCGTTTCATCTTATCACTTTGCTTCTCTGAGTTTTTCACTCTTTGTGTTTCTCTTTTCTTTTTTTCTTTTTTCTGTTACTCTGGTCTTCCTCCCTTTCGCACTTTCAATCTCTTTTCTTCTCAGAGTGCGTGTTGTTTCGATGGCTTATTCTTCTTCTCGAAAGAGGAGAGAGCGTACTCCCAGTCCTTCTGAGGGTGAAGGTTCTTCTGGTTCTGCTCCGAGTGATTCTCACGAGGTTACTGAATGCCCGGCCTTCCCTTTACGGGATCCTTGGTACTCTCTCAGTTTATTTTTCCTCATATATCTCATGGTGAGGCTCCTCCATCTCCTCACGTTTGGATGTTTTCTGGTCAAGTGGGTTTCGCTGGTTCTGCCCAAGTTCCTGACCCTAGAGAGATTTTTGATCTCCAGATCAGACAAGGAATCCGAAAGGCGGTTCCTATTTTCTTTGATTTTGTTCCAGGAAAGATTCAGGGCTGGCCTATATGGGTAGACAAGGAACTATCTGATGCTGAATTTGTGGGTCGTTTGGAGCGCGCCGGTATCCTAAAGGCAGTGGCTATTTCCAGAAATCTTGAGGGCTTCAGAGACGCCAAAGGGCTCAGGCATCTGGTACGTCGTTGGTGCCCTTCCCTTCATACTTTTTTCTTTTCTACTGGTGAATTGACAATCACCTTAGAGGATGTGGTTAATAACTTCCTCCTCCCAGTGTTTGGTGAAGAGAATCCCTTTGATATTAGCCTTTCTGGTGAGGATCTCGTGGTAGAAGAAAAATTATTTGGTCATTTCGGTGGTCGCACCGCCTCTTCTGGTGGTAAGCCGGCTAGGATGGGGAGATGGGTGATGACCCTTTCTCGTGAAAAAGATAAGGAAGTGAGGTGGGCCGGTTTCCTGGCTTTTTGGCTTAGTAAGTTTTTGTTTAGTGAGTTCCCTGGGTACGGAGTTAAGTCTTCGTTTTTTCCGTTGGCAATCAAGTTGGCTCGAGGTACCCAGTATCCTTTGGCCCCTCTGTTCTTGGGTCACGTTTATTCTCAATTGGACCAGCTTCATGGAGATGAGGCTGAGGGTGATTCTTGCTATGTGATCACTTCATCTCTTCATTGTGCTATTCTTCAGATTTTCATGTGGGACCGTTCTGCAGCTACTTTGGCTAAGTGCAGGAATTTGAAATTTGTGAAGGACAAGTTCCAAGGATCCCCCGACATAGTGAAGGGTCTTTGTGGCAATTCTACTGATGCCTTTCCCATTATTTTTCGTTGGATTAGCTTGAAAGGTGGTGGCCTTAATCTTGTGGAATTGTTTGACCAAGCAGGGAGCTTATATTGGAGATCCCCTCGTGAGTTTGGTCCTGGCTTTGCGTGTGATTCTGTGTTGTCTTCTTTCTTATCTTCTACAGGTAATACCTTTGACTTGCGCCGTGGTGATGAGGGCAGTCTGGCTTATCTTGCCTGCATTAGCCCCTCCTGGCTTCCTGTGCCTTCTTCAAGTGGCCCAAAATATACTCATTATTCAGCACACCGGGTGCTTCGGCAATTTGGCTTTGATCAGGACATTCCTCCAGTTTTTAAGGATGTGGTGCCATCCCTTCCTTCCTTGGATCCTTTCTTGAGGCTGCAGGCCTTTTCTTATTGGTCACGGAGGAGCCCCCAATTTGCAGTGCCTAACTCCCAGAGAGGAGTCTTTGCTTCTAGTGGCTATACCAGTTATTGGAGAAGAGTACAAAAGTCCTTTGTTGATTATGTTGGCACTGGTACAATTCGGGATGCCCCGAATCCTAGCATTGTTTCTGCTCCGACATCCAATAGACGTTTATCCCTTCCTACTGCTGGGATTGTTTCTGCTGCTGCAAGCAGCAAGACTGGGTTTGCAGAGTGGCATGCCTCCAGGGGAGGTTGGGTGGCTTATGGACAGGATTTTCCTGAGACCTGGCTGGGTGATAGTCTCATCATTGGTGCTTCCTCTGGGGTGCCCATCAAAAGGGGTGCAACAGAGACAATAAGTGCTGCCACTGCTCCGAGTAAAGGTAAAGATGTCAAGTCGAAGAAAATGAAAGCTGCTGATGTTAGCGAAAGTACAGGGGGTGTGGAGATAGGCTCTGAGGCGAAAAGAAGGAAAGCGGGGAAATCTCAAGCACACTTGGCATCTCAGGAAGGCAAGGATGTCAGGGAACCTTTGGTTTCAAGGACCCGGAAGAAGACCAAGGTAGAGTCTTCTTTTCCCCAGGTTCCTGTGACTGCTTCAGTCCATGGTTCTTTAGGATCCTCTGGTTTGGTATCCCAGCCTCCTTTAGGACCCTCTGGGCGTACTCGTAGTAAGCAAAAGACTTCCAGAGAATCTGTAGAGAGAGAGAGAAGGGCAAGACTTCTTTCCTTCTTCTCTTTTTTTTTTTATTCACCTTGTTGCACTTGTTTCTATTTTGCTGACGAGTGGTGATTTCCTTTGCAGTCCAAGCGCAAGTCTGATCACAAGAAGGGTAAGAGCCAATCTTCTGGAGACGACGTGGTATGTGTGTCCCCTTTTTCTTTTGTTCTTTCCCTTTTGTTCTGACATTGTGTTGTCTGCATTTCCTGCTGTTGTGTTTTTTTCTCCCTTTCTTTTTGACACTGCCTTCTCCTCTTCTTCTTCCTTTAGGTGGAGGTATCCCCTCCTATGACTGATAAGGCTCTGGGGGAGGAAACTATCACAGCTCTTTCCGTTGTTTTTCCTGTTATGGGGGAGGAGCCCCCTACTGATGACCCAGCTGAGGAAACTGGGCAACCAATGCAAGGTTCCCAGGATTCTCAGGATCCCAAAGCTTCTAGGATCCCGTCATCTCAAAGTCCCCATCTTGAGCGTACTCCTAGTCCTATCAGGACTGTGTTTCCTCAGTCCTTGTCAGATAAAGGTGCTTTGGGAGACACTCCTTTATCCAAACAAACAGGTAAACCTTGTTTCCTTGGAATAGCGTTATATTCTACTTTATTTTCCAGTTTTTCTTGAGTTCCCTCCTTTTCCTTTTAGGTCAAACCAGTGAGAAATCCGCTCCCAGTGTTGCCTCTTCTTTAGAATCAGAAAGCTCAGAAGGTGAGTGCAAGCTGCTCCCATCGTGTTTCCTTTTCTTCCCCCTCCCTTCTTTTTTTTATATATGGCGAAGCCCCCTGCATCTATCCCTTCTTTTAGCCACTTTGCCATTGGTCCTTCACCTTTTCTTCAACTTGCCTTATGTTCCTTCCCAGAATCTTCGGGGAAGTCAGGAGATCAGGAAGAAGAGGCTCTGCCCCAAGAAGCTGGAACCGGTTTGTTCTTCTTTTTCTCCCCTTTTTTTTTTTAGACTAAATCCGCTCTTCCTTTTCTTTTCTTCTTTTTTTTTTTGAATATTGATACAGGCTTTGCAGGTTCTGAGCCTGTTATTCCTGAAGGAATTGTGAGACCTGTTCAAGTTGCTGACCTTCGTCCAGAGCAAAAGGCTGCAAGTCCTCCTGTCTCTGCAAGTGGTGACACAGTGATGGGGATGCCTCGAAGATGACTGCCTCAGATCTTGATTCAAGGCTTTCCTCTTTTCTGGCTCGCTTTGATCTCTTGGAATTCAACAGTCTTCCTGCCAGCCACTTCCATGTTTTTGGGTCTTCTTATGGCAGCTTCCTGCGTTTCTCTGTTCCTGTGGAAGGCCTGCCGCTGCTAGAGAGTCTGCTCAAGAGTCACGGGGATTTTACCAGCGGCTTCAGGGGAGGCGTTTTTCTAGGCAATATTTTAATGGAGTTGCTGTGTGCTGTGCTGATTTCCCTAAGGAATTCCTCTGTAGATTCCTTGTCTGAAGAAAAGCTTCTGGAGTGGAGAGGGGTGGTGCAAGACCTTCTAGAGGCCAAGTTTAATTTGTCTTTTCTGCTGGATCACTTGCGTCTGCTGGCTCATATGCTGTTTCAGAGGCAATCATTCAAGAGTATAGACACTGAGATAGCTGCTGCTGAGGAAGCTTTGGCTCGTGCTCACAAGGTTTTACAAGACTTGAAGGTCAAGCGGCAGAGGATCCTTTCTACTTTGGCTGTGCCTGTTATTTCTCCGGATGCCTCCCTGTTGGCCGGCCTCATTCCTTAGCTTTTTTTTTTTTACATAAACAATTTGGGATTGTATAAGTTTTTCTTTTTGAACATTGTTCTGCTCTTTGCTTTCTCTTTTGTGTTTCAAAACTGCTTCTTTTTTTTCTTAGTATGTGAATCTGCCTTTTTCTTTGGTATATTGCCTTTTCTTTCCTATGGCTCTTTTCTTTCCTGAGTCCTGGACCATGGTCTTCACAGGCTTCACTGTAAATTCTGGTCCAGGTACCCGGTAATCTATTGTGCAAGTACTGAACTGGGTACACTGGTATCCTTCCCTATGTACATATTTTTCTTTTTGAGATACGGTCCCAGTTCATGAACTTTGACAGGTTCCCCTTTTGCCAAGTGCTAGGCTAGGTATCCTAGATATTTTACTTTTATTCTGTGATCCTAGACCTATGCACTTGGGACTGTTTGTGGGATATCTGAAATTATTTGTGAGGTGAATCCTGGGCCATATGTAAAAGGGTATTACATACTCTCCCCTTTTTTTTTTTGACTCAGGTATCCTTCCTTAAATTTATCCAAATTTGGTTTTTTTTTTTGCAGTATTTAAAGAAAAACTTAAATGTTGAAGAAACAGGAATTTCATTAAAACATGGTCATTTTCAAGGAACAAAGAAAAAGTCTTTTGGTGCAGTATTGACCACAAAGTGTCAATCTATCACATGTTCCTGAACAAAATTATCTTAGACCAGAATTCATGATAAAGGCTGAAAAATAAAAAGACAAAATAAAAAGAACTTAGCAGATAGTGAAGCTGGTGAAAGGACCCTGAGGTACCGGGATCCCCTTGTCCTTATGCATAATATTGCTTCAGCCATTTCCCGTTTATGGGCTCTGTCAGGACTGTTCCATCTTCTTTGGCAAGGTAATAATACCCACTTTCATGAGCTGCATTGATGATGTAGGGTCCTTCCCATTTTGGGGTGAACTTGGAAGGCCCTGGCAGGTTCCTCCTCACGTGCTCCGCCATCCTTAGCACTAATTGCCCTTTACTGAACACTCTTGGGCGTACTGCTTGTGCATATGCTCTGGTCATTCTTTGCTGGTATCTCTGGCTCCTTTTCTTAGCCAGTTCTCTTTCTTCTTCTACTCCTTCCAGATCTGCTAGCCTCTTTTCATTGCTTGCGTCCTCACTTTCTCCCTGGTTTTCCTCCAGAACTACCCTTGGTGTAGGAATGACTAACTCCACAGGGCTGATGGCTTCTGTTCCATAAACCAGGGAGAATGGGGAGAATCCTGTGGCTGTTTTTACAGAGCTTCTACATGCCCAAAGCACATCTGCCAGATGGTCACTCCATTTTCCTCCATACTCATGCTTCATTTTCTTAAGGATTTTTAATATTACCCTATTAGTAGCTTCAGCTTGACCGTTTCCTTGTGGGTAGTACGGGGTAGATCTTCCATGCTTGATATGGTATGCTTCAGTTAATCCCTTCATATCCTTGTTTATGAATGGGGTTCCATTATCGCTGATCAATCTTCTGGGATCCCGAACCTTGTAATGATGTGGTCTCGAACGAAATTTGCTACAGCTGCCCCAGTAGCTTTTTTCAAAGGGATGGCCTCTACCCATTTTGTAAAGTACTCCGTGGCTGCCAGGATCCATATATAACCATTGGATGGAGGATTTATGGGCCCTATGAGATCGAGCCCCCAAGTATGAAAAGGCCATGGCGTCGTCATATCCTGTAGGACATTTGGGTGAGTGTGAATTGCATCTCCTAGGACTTGGTAAGCATGACATGTTTTGACCAGCTCCTCAGAGTTCTTTTCATCGTTGGCCAGTAATATCCCAACAACAATAACTGCTTATACAGTCTTCTCTTTCCTGGGTGACTTCCGCAATCTCCAGAGTGCACCTCTCTGACTACTTCTCTAGCTTCCTTTGGTCCCAGGCACCTGAGGGGATCCCCATGGTATCCCTTTTTGAATAAAATGTCGTTCTGCAAGAAATACCTGCTCGATAGTTTTTTGAGCTTGTGGGCCAGTTCCCTGTCGGTTGGCAGGACCCCCCGAGCCAGGTATCCTATGAAAGGAACCCGCCAATCTTCTGCAATAAACACCGCGTAGCTTTCTTCTTTATCAATTGCCAAACGACATTCCTGGCATTTCTCCTGTATGATTGCTGCTTCCTTGTCCATATCCGGCCAGTAATACCCCATGCGTTGCATCCTTCTGTATAGGCTGACTTTTTCTGCAACTCCACATGCTTGGGCGTGTAATTCTTCTAGTTTCGCCTTTCCTTCCTTCTCGGCGATACATCTGGACAGTATTCCTCCTGGCAATCTCTTATATAACTCTCCTTCTATCTGAGTGTAATCCATTAGTTCTTTGATGTTCCCTCTGGGGCTTGCCTCTTTCATCCTTTCTTTGATTCCGTCCCTCCAGTCCCACTGTTTGGATTCCCCGGGGTACATCCCTTGGAGGATCCTTACAATAGAATGTTCCTGCCTTCCTATTTTTATCAGCGTATCCTTCCCATCAAATGGTATTTGGGATCCCAGGGTGGCGAGAGCATCTGCGAACTTGTTTTCACTTCTTTGGGTGTATTCTATGCTGAAGGTTTGAAATTCCATCTCTAGCCTTTGTGCCCAAGTCCTGTAGGCTGCTAAGCTTTGTTCCCGTAATGCAAAGTCACCTTTCACTTGGGAGACTACAAGATTAGAATCTCCCAGCACTTTCATATGTTTCACTCCTATGTTGAGTGCTATAGTTAACCCAGTTAAGTATGCCTCATATTCAGCTGCATTATTAGAGCATGAGAAACCAAGCTTGAAGGACAGGGGCATGGTATCCCCATTTTCGCAGCTTAGTACAATTCCTACCCCATTTGAAGTCGCTGTGGCTGACCCGTCAAACCTCATGGTCCATTTTTTCCCTGGGATCTCCATCACTACTACCTCACCAGGGATTTCTTCACTCAGCGGGCCTTCTTCTTTTCCTGGGAATTGAGCTAGCAAATCTACTATGGCCTGGCTCTTGACAACCTTGTGAGTTTTTATACCTATATCATATTATGAGAGCAACACTAGCCATTGTGCTATCCTTCCCGTGAGAAGGGGCTAGTGCAGGAGTGCTTTTATGGGGTGGGATTTGGTCACCAAGAGGATTTGGTGGGCTGTGAAGTACCTCTTCAACCTTTGTGATGCATAAACGATTACTAGGGAGGCTTTCTCTATTCTGGGGTACCTAGTCTCGGTATCCTTGAGTGTTCTCCTTACATAATATATAGGCTGCTCATTTCCTTGGTCATCTTCTTGTGCCAGCAAAGCTCCTATCGCCTGAGAGTTTGATGTTAGGTATAGCAACAGAGGTCGCCCACGTACTGGTACCTGGAGGGTGGGCAGATGATTCATAATGCCCTGAATTCTTTGAAAAGCTTCCTGTTGCTCCGTTCCCCAGGTAAATTCATTTCCCTTTTTTAATAGCTTGGATAGGCCTGCTGTAGCTGAGGCTAAACCAGGCACAAACCTCCTGATATAGGAGACCCTTCCCAGGAAGCTTTTGAGTTCCCTAACAGTAGTTGGTCTTCTCATCGTGGCAATAGCTGTGGCCTTGGCTGGGTCCACGCTTATACCTTTGTGATGTACTAGGAACCCAAGGAACTTTCCAGCAGACACTCCAAAGGCGTACTTCATGGGGTTCATACGTAACTTGTATTTCCTGCATCTTTCAAAGACTTGCTCAAGAACTTGGAAATGTCCTGTTCTGGTTTTTGACTTGACCACAATATCGTCTACATAATCTTCCATCTCCTCATGCATCATGTCGTGGAAAATGGCTGTCATGGTCCGTTGATACGTAGCCCCCGCATTTTTGAGGCCAAAGGGCATTACAGTGTAGTAAAAGTTCCCAATCGGAGTTCTGAATGCCGTCTTCTCTGCATCTTTGGCTGCCATGCGGATTTGGTTGTATCCACTGTACCCATCCATAAACGAGAACATTGAATTTCCTGCAGCTGAATCTACAAGGAGGTCGATATTGGGCAAGGGGAACTCATCTTTAGGACATGCCTTGTTCAAGTTGCGAAAGTCTACACAGCAACGGATCTGACCATTTTTCTTCTTCACAGGTACAATGTTGGAAAGCCATTTTGGGTGTTGGATGGGTTTGATAAAACCAGCTGTTAGTAATTTCTTGACTTCTTGGACTATTTGAGCTTCTACCTCAGTGTGGAAGACCCTAGCTGGTTGGACTACTGGCCTCATCCCTGGGTCCACATTAAGAGAATGGACTACCAACTCTGGGTCTAGACCTGGCATCTCATCATAGGTCCATGCAAACACATCTCTGTATTTTTGAAGCAAGGTTATCAATTGTTCTCTTTCTTGAGCCACCAATTGACTGCTAATGAAGACAGGTTTTCGGGATCCTGGTTCTGTCCCCAAGTCTACTTCCTTTAATTCTTCCTCAGGCTGAATCTGGGCCTCCTTAACTGGTTCTTCTGGGATTTCTTCTTGGGCCATCATGCAGCTCGGTGGTCCGGGACCTTCCTGCACAATGTATTCGGGTCCCGCGCACCTTCACAAACGATAAATTAGCCTTCCCCCAGGTTCCCGCACCACCACACATTCTCGGGATCCTGAAGAGCTGGGCTCTCTCTTTTGTCTTTTTCTTTCTAGAAGGTTTCTCAGGTCACGGGTGCCCCTTCCTCCTTCTTCTTCTTCTAGGACAGGTGCCCCCGGGGTCCCCAGGGCGGGGTTCTCATCATCTGGCTCCAACTCATCATAAAACATCGTTTCTGCAAAGTTCACTTCTCCCTGGCTGAAAGGATTATGATTGGCAGGGATCCTTATGGGCCTCCCATTCAGTCTCCCTTTAATGCATTGATGGAACGTGGATGGAATAAGGCGATGTTTATGAAGCCACGGGCGTCCCAGCAACACGTGATAAGAAACTTCTGCATTAATCACATGAAATCTTGTCAGAGCTACTATCGGCCCCACCCTTAAGGCTAGTTGCACGTATCCTTCTGTTGACTCTACTGATCCTCCAAATCCTGTTATCTCCATGGGAGTCCCCAGGATCCTTCTGTCAACTAAGCCAACAGCTTCCAGGGTACTTAAGGCTATGAGGTTGAGTGATGCCCCCGTATCCACCAGTGCTCTTCTGACTTGAACGCCGTTTATGGTGGCCATTAGATAAAGGGGTCTACGGTGGTCTGGGTGCTCAATCTCCATGTCTTCATCAGTGAAGGTTATTGCGTTGGTTGTTTCCAGGAAAGCTCGACTAGCATGTGACTCAGCTGTAAAGCATTCCATCCCTGAATCTGCTGCTATGCTCATGAGAGACTCTGTGGCCACCCTCCTTGCTTCTGGTCCGAATCCTAATTGATTGAATAGTGACCTGAACTTGGGATTCTTCTGGAGGGTTCTGACTGTGCTCGGGTGGAAGGATCCTTCAGATTCTCCTGCTTCTGCCGGGTTCCCGTGTATTACCACTGCTACCACCCCTTTTCCTTTGTGGTTAGGTAAGGGGTTCCTCTGCACTTCCGGCTCCTTCTGAGTGAGCTCCAGGGTTCCTTCTCTCAACTTTTTGTGGAAGAGTCTGCGAAGGGTCCAGCAATCCTTGGTGGAGTGCTTGACATAATTATGGATTCTGCAAAATAAAGGGTTCTTCCTTTCTTCTTCTGTTGGTGGCCTGGACACAGTGAATGGCCTGACCACCCCATCTCCAATCCACTTGTCTAGGACATGGCTTAATTCCTCAGCTGTACATGGGATCACTGGTGGTTCCTCAAACACCTTCCCATCTGGTCTCTTCCTTTTCTCTCCTGCTGATGCTGTCATAGCCTGGGATGCGAGCAGCCTTTTTGTTTTCATGGTTTGCGCCGTCCTTTTGGTTCTCTGTAGCAGGTCAGCAAATTGTGTGATACATAAATTTTCAAGGTTAAGCCTGTAATCAAAAAGCATGTTGGCTACACAGGTTTCCACGAGCTCTTTTTCTTCATGGTCTCCATAGCAGTCTAAGGATACATCTTCGAATCTTTTGATGAATTGAACAGGATCTTCTCCAGGTCTCTGCCTCACCATTTGCAGGTTCTGGAAAGTGATTTTGTCTTCACCAGGGTAATATTTGGTGCAGAATTTTTCCATCATCTCATCCCAGGTTTTGATGGACCCGGATCTCAGTGTGGTGTACCAAGTGTATGCCCTATCTACTAAGGATTTGGCGAATTCCCTTAGACATAATTCTTTGTCTCCTGCATAGGGGCCCATAGTGTGAACAAACCTACTCACATGTTCCACGGCACTTCCATTCCTTCCATCGAAAGGATGGAACTTTGGGGGTTCGTACCCCTTAAGGTATGGTTTGCCAAGAAGTTCTGGAGGGAACGGGGGATCCCGAGAGAATTGCTTGGGGACCCCTGAGAGTTTTTCCCTTTCTTGCTCCAGAAGGGCATTGACGTCTGCCAGTGTCAAGTACTGAGGGTTGGCCCTTCCTCCCACTGCTGACCCTCCTTCTGGCTGCGTCCCATCTTGGTGGCCAGTAGGGGGAATATTGTCTCTGACTTCCTGTGTCCTGCCTTCTTTGAGAAGACGAACTTCTTGCTCCAGATCCTTTAACATTGCTGTCATTCTGGCCATTAGGTCTGGTTCCTGCCTTGCGTGTCTTTGTTCTGACACCACTTCCTGTTCTACCAAGGGTATCCCACCTCCTTGTCTGGAGACTTCCTCGTTTTCTCCTACAGGCTCAGAGGCCGTAGGTGGCACATTAGTTCCCTTGCTGTTTCTTTGTCTCGGAGGCATTCTCTGTGAAGGGTTGCTTCTTCCTTCTTCTTTGCCCAGTCCCCAGTGGAGTCGCCAAAATGTGAGAGTGCCTTTTTCAGGATACTCAAGCCCAAGGATCCTGGGCCTGAATGAAAAGGAAGGATTTGGTGGACCGGGCCTTGATTCACCGCAGCTAACGAGCTGTTTAAGAATCAAGTGAATGCAGAGAATACTCCTGACAATATACAGAAAGACAACAAACAAGGATATCGAGGAGTACCAAAATTAACAACGTAAGTTCAGAAGGAAAAACAAAGCAGGATTAGCAAAACGATAAAACAAAGAAATAGTGCTATGAGGATCCTGCGAATTATTAAGCAGTGTTTCATTAATAAGTTATCTGTTTTGATTACAGAAAGCTCACTAGGACGTGATACAAGGTCCAATCAAGCTCAAAAATTGCAGTCTTGAATGGCTATTTCAGCCTTCAAAACTTGCAAAGTTTGATTCTCGTTGAATCCGAGTATGTGCAATAGTGACCTTTACAGGATATCGGGAAGCAGTATTTGTTCTTCCCTTAATATTTTTCTTTCTGCATAGATTTTTCTGACGGTTCTTCCAGGAGAATTTCTTCTTTCTTGTGTTTCTTTTTCTTTTTCTCGCTACCTTCTTCACAACCCGTCCCCTCCTTTTATAATGGAGTTTTTCTGGGTGTCCCGGGTTCCCCTGTTTTGTTCTTTTGCAAACAGAGCATGTTTTGTCCCTGTCGCCTCGGTAAGTCCCTTTGCCGTTTTCTCTCATTCTTTCCTTCTCTTGGTTCTGGTTCCTTCAAAAGCTTCTGGTTGGCCATCCTCTTTGGGACGTGCTGAGGTATGCCCTTCTCGGCATCCCCATTTCTGGCGCATTCCTCTTTTCCCTTTCTTTCCTATTTGGGCGGAATCCTGTTCTGCCATTTTTGAAAGTCATTCGTTGCCATTCTTCTTCCCTGTCCTGGTTCCCCGAGGCTCTTTTGCTGTCTGTGCCATGAGAGGTCGCTTGCATTTCTTGTTTTTTTCTTTTCCTGTCTTCTTTCTACCGATCTGTCCCAATCTTCCTTTTTATTCGTGCTTGAAGGGATTTGAGGATCCTCGCTTTTTTATATTTTTCCGTGGTCTCTTTTTGGGATGCTTCTTCCTTTTCTGGGCTTCAGGATCCTCTGGGCCTTCCTTTTGTCCCCCATGGGTCATCCGTGCCTATTACTTTTGGGCTTAGCCTGAGATTTTTCCTTTTGGGCTTGACTTGTTCTTTTGTTTTGGGCTTATTTCATTATGACCTTTTTTTTTAGACCTCAACAACCGTCGCAAACCATCGCGAATCGTCGTGAGCTGAAGCGAGGATCGGCGAGGATCTGCAATGGATCGGCGAGGATCTGCAACGGATCGGCAAGGATCTGCGACGGTAAGCCGAGGAATTGCGACGGTGAGGCTGAGTTTGGTGACGGAAGCTGGGTTTGGCGACGGTGTGATTGGGTTTGGCGACGGTGCGGCTGGGTTTTGTGACGTGAGGCTGGGTTTTGCAACAGTGAGTCTGGGTTGCAAAGGTGAGGCAAGGATCGGCGACGGGGAGGCGAGGATCAGCGACGGTGAGGTGATGAATGGCGACGGTGAGACAAGGATAAGCGACGGTAAGGCTAGGTTTGCGACGGTGAGGCTGGGTATGCAACGGTGAGAAGTGGTTTAAGTTTGTTTACTATTTGGAAATATAGGGAGCAGATTTTTTTGTGAGAATCGGGTGAGTGAGGGAAGTTTAACAAAATAAAAAGGGGCTGAATTACATTTTTAGTGTAAAACTTATTGTGACGACTTATATTTCGTCACTATTGGCTACCTTTAGCGATGAAAATTAGCTTCGTCGCTGATAATGATACCCATTTTAGTGATTTTGTTTTTAGTGACGACTTATTTTCGTCACTATTTGTGACTTTCAGTGACGAAATGGGTTTCGTCACTAATAGTATTTTTATCAGCACCTTTAGTGACGAAAGTTTTCGTCACAAAAAACTTAAACTTTTAGTGACGAAATAATTCGTCACTATAGATGAATTTAGTTTAGCGCCTACATTTTCATTTGGCGCCTTTAGTTCAACTCAACATTTAGTGATGAAATTTATTTTTCGTCACTAAATGTTACTAATTTTTTTATATTTAGTGACGAAATATAAATTTCGTCACTAAATGGTACTTTTTAGTGACGAAAAAATTTTCCTCACAAAAATTCATCACTAAAAATACATTTTGTTGTAGTGGCAGTGCAACGAAACACTGTTATTTGGTTACGATGGGAAAAACATTCGCAGGAAAAACCTCAATGGATGATATATAGGTCACCACTCCTAAAGAATCTACTAATAAGATTGAGGTTACAAGTATAAAGAATATTAGTTGATCCCAAAGTACCTGCGTTCACTACAACCTACTCAACTTAGCTCTACCTCCAACCCAGTTGGAATTTTGTTCTTAGCAGACTTCTTCAATTGTATGGATCTACCAATCGACATGACTAACTTCAAGATGCACAAATCTACCAATTCACATGACTGACTTCTCCATAGCAATCCTAGATTGTTGTAGTAGTTGGTGCAAGTTCTTCACAACAGTAGTTCTATACAAAACTCTAGGCATATAAAATCATAGTAACTTCTCAATTTGCATGTCTCTTCTCTCATACTGGGATCCGCGCATTGGTTAGTCACATACTTGGGAGCCGTGCATCAAAAGGGAAAATTACAGAACAAGTCCAATTGGGTATTAGGGTAAGGGTTCAACTGTAGGTTGGTACAAGGTACTGGGATTATTTTACTTGTAACCGCTTGTTTTGATAATATGGAATTTCGAGAGTAGTGACCTGAAAATCACCTGGTGGGGTTTTTGCCGTTAGGTTTTCCCCATTCGTAAACAAATCACCATGTCAAATTTATTTTCTGCTGCATACTTTAGTTATTGGTGATTTGTTTGTGCTACCATGTGTTTGCATGTTAATTTGATTAATTAATAAACTTGGCTAATTAATCACAAGAGGTCAATTCGTTTTTAGCCTATCAAGTGGTATCAGAGCAGGCACACTCTGATTAGGGTTTAATCTTTGCTGTGTTAATCCATTGACCCCTGTTTGTCATGGATAGAGGACAGTCGTTAATCATACCTCCTTTATTTGATGGTACTAACTATGCATACTAGAAATTACGCATGAGAGCTTCTTGCAGTCTTTAGATGAGAAAGTGTGGCAAGCTGTTGAGATAGGCTAGACCAAGCCGAAGGAAGCCCCGGCCGACTAAGATGATGCCAAGATCAAGGCAGCAAACTTCAACAGTAGAGCGTTGAATGCCTTATTCAGTGCGGTTACCAATGAAGAGTTCAAGAAGATATCCTCCACTAAAATTGCTGAGGAAGCATAGACCATCCTTCAGACAACCTATGAGGAAACAAAGGCTGTTAAGGATTCAAAACTTCAGAGACTCACTACAAGCTTTGAAGAGATTAAGGGATGAGTCATTCAATGAGTTCTATGCCAAGCTCAAGGACATGGTGAACTCAACTTTCAATCTTAGGGAAACCATTCCTGAACCCAAGATTGTGAGAAATGTGCTCAGATCTTTACTTGAAAGATTCCATGCCAAGATTACGGTAATCGAGGAATCAAAGGACATTGATAAGATTCCTTTGACAAAGTTGGTTGGAAATTTGTAGACCTACGAGCTAGGGTTGACTAGGATGGGCAAAACGGGTAAATGCAAGAGCATGGCACTGAAGGCCAAGGGCAGTGAGATAGATGAGTCTTTAGATGATGAAGATTCTAAGATGAAATCCTACATCACCAGGCAGTTCAAGAAGTTTATGAAGAATTTCAATGGAAAGGGCTTGGACAAGGACCGTAGGCAATTCAGTTCTTCTCAATTCAAGATCCAAGACAAAGGGAAGAAGGATGCAAGGGATGGCAGTCAGTACACTTTTCCCGCAGGACCTAAGTGCTTTGGGTGTCAAGGCTTCGGTCACATGAAACAAGAGTGTCCTACATATCTCAAGAGCATTGGGAAAAGCAAGGCACTTACTGCTACCTTGAGCGACACCGAGCCTGAGGATGATTTTGACAATGAGGATAACGGAATCTTTAATGCCTTCACTGCCACTGTCGATCCTACTAATGGGATTGTTGAAGTTGTGGTTGAAGAAGAGGAATTGGTGGAATCCAAGTTTGAGAAGATGGATGATCAAGATGATATCCATACAGCCTATGAGAAATTATACAAGCTTTTTGAGAAATTTTACAGGCTGACCACCAAGAAGCTCAGTGATGTGGAACTTGATCGTGAAGAGCTTTCCACAAAGTTTGATAAGGCTAATCAGACTATTGGAGCACTGAGGTTCGAGAAAAATTTCTTGGTTGAGAAGACCAAGAAGCTTGAAGCGGAGCTGTTTCAAGTCAGAGCTCAATTGGAGAGGACTTCAAGTGTAAAGCTTGATGAGATGCTCAGTCTTCAGAAATCTGCTTCTGATCGAACAGGTTTAGGGTATGGTTTCTTTTCCTCTAATTCTGCTTCTACTAGTACTACTGTTTTTGTTCCTTCTAGCAACAATGTTGAAATTGAGAACAATGATGTTAAAACTGATTTAGCTAGTGAGAACTTAGACAAAGGAAAATCTATCTTAGGAGCACCCCCTAAGCAAGATAAGAAGGAAGCTAAGAACGCTAGAGCTAAGAAGGCTAACTCTCAAAAACTTAAACAAAAGAAGCAGCATCTCTGTCATCATTGTAGAATTGCCGGTCATACTCGACCAAATTGCTATAAGTGGCTTGCCACTTAATAGAGCAACTGTATGATAGCATCTGGAAGCTAGAATCAGCTTCAATCCTCTCTTGCTCCCTTTGTAGATCTTCTCAAAGCCCTCATGTTCCTTTTAAACTTGAACGGTTTTAATTCTTCCCCCTCACCGCCGGTTCAAAGGTTTAATCAAAGGAAAGGTTCTTCCATGGTGTGGAAGGAAAAGGGCTCCAAGTGATTTTATCACTTTTCTCTCTCTCTCTCTCTCTTCTTGTTTTTATGTGTGCATTACTTGTGTGTTTTGCTTTCAAGTTTTGAGTTAGTCTAGTTTTTATAATTTGCATTGTTTAACATGTGTTTTGTCTTTTTTTCAGTTTTGATTATTTTTTAAATATAAAAATAAATAAAAATTGAAAAATCAGAAAAATACAAAAAGAGTGTATGTTATGTGTACATTGGTACTTGTGTACCTTGGATGGCCATTGAAACAAAGTTTTCTAAACTTTGTATCTCTTGTAGCTTAGATGAGCATCTTTATGCACAACTAAACAAGTGAGCTTTGTGGCTCTTGTTTGTGATGAGTAAGATTAAGTTATCTCTTGTACTTAACACTCGTATCACTCTTTTTGACGAGAATAACTAAAAAATCCTAAGAGAAAGACATAAATAACCATCTCACCACTGTTGCCCACTAATCATGATATGACACTTGTATGCTTTGGCATAGTAAAAATGCAGTGTCAATGACATTTGTGTGCTTCAGCATAGCAAAATTGGAATGTCAAAAGCTTAACATAATTGGATATTTCTTTTCTATCTCTTATATGCCCGTGCATGATTTGCTTAAATAAAATATGCAAAGAAAATAAAAAGCAAAAAGATCAAAAATGCTTTAAATATGGTTGCAAGCGTGTATTATAGAAGATGTGGAAGTTATAAGATGTACCTCAAAGGTGATAGTCCTCATCAAACAATTATGATTGTGTGTGAGTTAAAATGATTTTCTCATATCTCAAATCATCATAACATGTATACACTTATGCAATCTTACGATGTTTTTCACACACAACATGCAATATTCTTTGCTACTTTTGATACATGTGCAGGTATAATATGATTTAGCCATCACAAGGTTTTACATGTGTTAATGTTTGCTCACTAAATTGTCTTAATTTGTTTTTGAAATATAAAATTGGTTAGACTTGTTTAGTGTGTGTGTGTGTGTGTGTTTTTGGGATCATTGTGCTTAAATTTTTTGTTAAGAGATGATTTTAAGAGCTTAAAATGTTGATTGGATCTTTGGTTGAGTTCCATACTTGATTGCATTCATATTTGTGTTTCTCTTCTTGAAAAACAATTTTTAAGCAATCTTGACACCTCCTAGATACCTCCTCGACACCTAGCTATCTGTCGAGCTCTTAAGGTCTTTTCTTATCACAATCTTGACAGATCCTCGACAGCTGGTGGATCAAACGAGAAAGTTCCTAGATCCTTCTTGACAACTGGTGGATCAATCGAGCTTGTCTTCTTGTGTCTTTGCTTTGTTTCTCGACACCTCGACAGCTATATCTGTCGACGTTGTTTTTCTCGACACCTTCCTCGACAAATGGCTAGACACCTCTCGACACCTCTATCTATCGAGAATTACTGGGGAGCTATATATTCTCTCTTCGCGATCCGGTTCTCACTTCTTTGATCTCTCTTGACCTATCCGCACCTGTTCCTCTCCCAAACACCATCTCTCTCACTCCAAACCTCTTCTCAAGTGATTTTTCAAGCTTTTTCAAGTTTTCCTTGACTTGGTAAGCTTCTAATCTCCTTCATTTACATGCATTCATGTTTTGAAACCTAGGTTTTGGGGGTTTTTGAAAAATTTGGGATTTTTCAAAATTGATGAGTTATTGTTGAAATTTTAGGATAGGTTTTTACTTAAATGAGGTTCAAATCTCATGCATTGCATCACATTAGCATAATAACAGTATTATCATGCATTTAGATGTGTGAAATTGATAATGTGCTGGTAAGATTGGATTGGGCTAAGCCCATGATGCAATTTCTTTTGCATATCACATGTTCATGCATTCCCCATGCATACGTACTCTCTTTTCAATATACTTGGTATATTTGAACTGCTTTGGAGCTTTTTTGATTGCCTTTCTTTCTCTCCCTCTCTTTCTGTTTACGTTAGTCGTGTCTATAGCACCTAAGCATAAGTCAGCTCCGTCCCAGAACCCTTTGCGTTCTAGGACATCGTCTTCTTCTGATCCTACTCCTTCTTATATTCAATTCCGTGATGAGGATGCCCGAAAAGACTTCTCGGAGAACTTTTCTTGACGAGGTGTTCATTCGGAACGTCGAGTCATTTTGGCAGACTTCACTGACTCTGACCTTCCCACTGTCATTCACAGTCGGGGATGGGAGTCACTGTGTGATGTCCCGGTCACTTGTCCGACCGTGCTAATCCAGGAGTTTTACTCCAACATGCATGGTTTTGATTTTTTAATACCTCTCTTTTCTACTCGCATTTGAGGTACGCACATTGTAGTCACACCGCAACTTGTTGTGGATGTGCTTCATTTTTCGAGGGCAGAGCATCCTGACTACCCCGGTTATGAGTGTCTGCAAACTGTGTCCAAAGACAAGATGATTTTCGCTTTCTGCAAGTGTCCCGCAGATTGGGTTGATCATCAGTTCACACCATGTAGGCCTTTTGCTAAAGGTCCTAGATTCATGAACATGGTGATGACTTTTGTTTTGCACCCACTCTCTCACTATAACTCTATCACAGAGCCTTGTGCTCGATTTTTGCTTTCTTTATTAGAGCACCTCACTATAGATTTTCCTTCACATTTCATTCTTTCTATCTTAGAGGCATATAGGGATACAACTACTCGTGATAAGCTCATTTTCCCTTAGGCTATCACGTGAATTTATGTCACTTTTTTATTCCTTTTCCCTCTTCCGACCATTTTTCTGTCATGTGTGCCACAGACTACGCTATCGTTAAACGTAGCAAGGCACAGTTTCGGTCTCGACAATTGGATTCAGCATCTCCTTCCTCCCATTTTGCTCCGTCTTGTTTTGCTCCATCCACATATGCTCCATCCACATTTACTCCCTCCTCCTCTTTGGGCGATGTGACTCTAGGAGACATCATGGTGCAACTACAGCGCATGGATGCTCACCTTGATACACTCTTTACGGAGTTGTATCAGGTGAACATTTGTGTCGGTCGTATTGCACGGCGACAGGCGACCATGGGTGATTATGCTCCTAAGGCTTCTCCTCCACCACCTCCTTTAGTGGCTTCTGAGTCTGAGGATGATGGTGATGGTGATGACGATGATGCTTCAGATGATGATGATGGAGATGCTAGCTCTACTGATAAGATGTCTACTTGACATTCTTACCCTTTGTTACTTGTGACAAAAAGGATGAGTAGTTTTGGTTATGAGAGTAGTCATTCTTAGGGGGAGAGTTAGTATAGGACATTTTGTTAAGGGGAGTTTTGATATTTGATGGATGTAGTGAGGATTACATGTATATTTTTCTTTTCTCTATTTTAGATACATTTGTTCTTGTACATGGGTCTTGTAACCATTTTTGACATACATTGTACTTATCTTCTTTACATATGTTGATGTATGTTTCTTTCACCTACCCTTACATGTGTTGTTTCTTTTCTCTCTTTATGCACATGCTTCTTATTACGTGTATGCAATCTATTATTTCTATTTTACACAAAGATGCCTTGATGAGTTTTGTTTAAAGTATTTCAGAAATACATGTTGTCAAAATCTACTTGCCATAAACTCTCTTCTTGCAAAATTTTTCAAGATTTTGTATTAAGATAGATTTTATTGTATTTAACAAGTGAATATAAGTTGAGTGATTTATGACTTCTCTTATATGTTCATTTGTTTGTTGTGGTTTTGTCATGGATTGCCAAAAATGGGAGATTTTTAAGACATATGTGATTCACTTGTTAGGAACATATGTCACTATTTTATGTAATTGACTTATCTTTTGACAAAACGCACTTTACTTGTACTTGAGTAGATCTAGGATGTGTTTAATACTTCAAGAAACTGTGTTTCAAGATCAAGCGTTGAAGACATGCAAGTCTGTCCAAGATTCAAGCTGAAGAAGTGTTGTTCATTAAAACTCAACAACTAGCTATCCATCGAGCCTAAGAAGCTGTTCCAGCCCCGTGGCTCGATAACTGTTCGACAGCACCTCGATAGACAGCTATCTGTCGAGCTTTATGAAAAACAGAATTCCAGTTCTGTTTTGATTCTAATCCGGGATTATGTGTTTGGGCCTTCTTTTCTTCTAACCCTAGACATATAAAATGATTATTTTAAAGGCAGTCAAAATGTATAAAAGTTGCACAAGTGTTGAGCAAAGTTTGTTCAAGCAATTTGTAACCAAAGACAAAATTTTGTCCTAGTTCATCATTCTTGTGAAGAAGTTGCTGTGTATGTGCACCGTAGGGCTTTATGACCAAGCATCTTCTTGATCTTCATCGTTGGGATAAACTGAAAAATTTTGCAGCCAACAACCTTCTCTAGTTGGTGAATGAAGTCATGTATTGGGATCCACGCATTGGTTAGTCACGTACTTGGAACCATGCATCAAAAGGGGAAATTGTCACTACAGAAAAAGTCCAATTGAATATTGAGGTAAAGGTTCAATTGTAGATTGGTATAAGATACTGAGATTCATTTACTTGTAACTGCTTGTTTTGATAATAGTAGAATTTTGGAAGTGGTGACCTAAAAATCACCCGGTGGGGTTTTTGCCGTTAGGTTTTCCCCATTCGTAAACAAATCACCGTGTCAAATTTATTTTCCACTGCATGCTTTAGTTATTGGTGATTTGTTTGTACTACCACGCGTTTGCATGTTAATTTGATTAATTAATAAACTTGGTTAATTAATCAATTAATAAATCACAATGGATCAATTCATTTTTGGCCTATCAAAATATGACTCTAACCCTTTCCATTTTGGCTTTTGGAAAAAGTCCCTAAGAAGGATCTTATTTCATTGTAGGTAAGAAAGTAGCCAAAAATGATATAAAGTCAAATCATTGTAGCCATAAGTATATAGAATGCAGAGTCAATGCTTCGTAAAACAATATTGTTATCAACGTGAATCACGTATCCAATTAGTCAATCTTAGCAAATCTAGATTCTTTGTTTTAAAAGATATAAACAAATAAGTAAAAATTGGTAAGTTCAACTCTAGAATCTAGATCTACGTTAGTCTAATTCAAGTATTCAACTGCAATAATTTGAAAGACCATTTCTCTATATGTCTATCATGTTTTTTAAAGGATTGTGGGAAGTCGAATCCAAAATTTTTTATATTCGCTAAAATATTTTATTTCAAATGATGACTGATGAAGAGTTTTATAATTTATTTTATTTAAAAACTTTCAAGTGTTCAGAATTTCATCACAAGTGCTTTGTCTTTACTCTTTTACAATACTACAACTTCTCCGATCAAGTACATTGTTTGAAATTTCCAAACCGCATGCAATTAGATACATCTAATTTTCTTTGAATTTCAAAAAACAAAAATTTCTCCAGAAAGGTTTTCAAAATGAAAGAATAAACTGAACTTTCGAAAATTAAAGAGTTCTAAAATCTTGGTTTTGACCAAGATAAAGTCATAAAGGGTGTCTGGTAGTTGTGGAGATATATAGTGTGCGTTTGGATACAGCTTATTTTGCTGAAAACTGAAAACAATAAAAAAATAATTTTTTTTACTATTTATTACTGTTTGATACTGTTCATTGACCTAAATTCACTGTTCATGACCAATGAATAGTGCATAACACGCTGGTTTAAAAAAAAAAAAGGAGGCCCCAAAAGCAAACGGGACGTGAATCCAAACTGACCTATAATACACGCGTTGGCGTTTTGAGTTTTGCGTTTTCCCTTCTTTTTTTTTGCACCCGTTTCAGGAGATAGTGCGGCTACTGTTCATGAATAGTAGCCGTACTATTTGACTTTTCAACCCTTTTCAACACATTAGTGGGTCCCATGAACAGTGCACGGGACCTACAAATTTCACTTTTCAGCAACTTTTTCATTAAAAATGAGTCTCACGATACTAATCACACATTTAAAAATTAGGGATAATTACACTTTGATCACCTGTGGTTTGCCTCTAATTCTATGTGCCTATCCGTGGTTTCAATTTTGACACTTTGCCCACCTATAATTCTCACCGTGAGTATGCTGTAATCCACCTCTCCACTTTCCGTTACGCTAACACAGAATGAGTAAAATACAAACCCCAAAACAGATCAAAACACTCTCACTCAAATCTTGAACATGAAGAACATACCCAAAAATCTGAAAAACCCAAGCCACTGCAAAACCGAAACCTAACACTGCAAAATTGTAACCCATTGCCCACTGCCCCTGCCACCAGCCACCACAACCCACTGCCATAGCCACCACCGCCCACAACCTCAAACCCCAACCACCAAAACCACAAACAAGTCACAAACCCAAAATCAAACCACAAACAAATCACAAACCCAAAATCAAATCACAAACTCTAACCCACAACTGCTAAACCACCAAGAACAAATTTCACAAACCCAGACCCACGATGAACGAAAAAATTTCACAAACTCAGACCCACAAAGCAAAAATTTTACATACTCAGACCCACAAAGAACAAAATTGATTGGTCGACAACAGGCAGTGAAACCGAGTGGTGGCATCAGGATTTGGCGTCTCTGTCGGGTTTTGATTCAGAGTCTAGGTGTTTTGGGTGGACCGATCAGACCCACGCCGATTAGAGACCCATGCCAAACTCTAAGCAATTGACCCACGCCGCTCCCAGGAACCCAAAGAAGGGTGCGGTTTCGTCGCCGTTGAATCCGAATGAAGATGACATGTTTAGTTGCGGGAATTGGATGGAGATCTGTTCTTGGGTTTGGATCGGGAAGAAGTTCAAGGAGTGGCAGGTGAAGGTGATGAATGATTGATTGGATTTGGAGTCACTCACGGCCACGAGAAACAAACCAAATATTCGTTGGGGTGTGCTAGTTGTGATTCGACACACAAGGTGGCTTTGATTGTGAAGTTTATAGCTTTGTTGGTTATTTTGGATGATTTAGATGTTTTATTATTGATGATTTAGATGTTTTATTTTGGGTTCAACTTCCTGTAATTTTTCAGATTTTTGGTATGTTCTTCATGTTCAAGATTTGAGTGAGAGTGTTTTGATCCGTTTTGGGGTTTGTTTTTTACTTATTCTGTGTTAGAGTAACGGAAAGTGGAGAGGTAGGTTACGGCACACTCACGGTGAGAATCACAGTTGGGCAAAGTGTCAAAATTGAAACCACGGGTAGGCACATAGAATTAGAGGCAAACCACAGGTGGGTAAAGTGTAATTATCCCTAAAAATTATTTTGCTACAATGTTTTCAGTTTTCAGTTTTTAGTTTCAACAAAATGTATACATTTGGATAAGACTTAATTGGCGTCTACGTTTTTCAAGCGCGTGTTTTCTCTCTCTATCTTCTTTTTTCTTTTTTTTCTTTTTTTTTTCCAGTCACAGTTGTTGACCAAGTCTTTCGTGAACAATACATTTGTGCACTATTCACGGACCCACAAACTTTACTTTTTAACAACTTTTTTCATTAAAAATGAGTCATACAATACTATACACACATTTAAAAATTATTTTGTTACAGTGTTTTCAGTTTCAGCAAAATAAGTTCTATCCAAACAGACCCATAGTAATTTGATTAAAAGAATGGATTGAATAAAACTATGAATGACCAAATTAATAAATCAAGCTAGTGATTTCACGAGTTTTCCAGGCATCAACAATCTGCAGTTTTCTCTTCTATCTTTCTTTCTTTATTTTTTTTCGGGGAACAAATATATCTTTTCATGCATAAACGATTTGATTAAACCAAGCATCTGAAATCATTAATCAAGCTAATTGGCTAGCATAATCGATGTAGCACATTCTAAATATTGTAATCAGGTCAAATCATGACTTGAACAGATTTAGATTTAATTTTTGTCCATTTGAATACATAGGCAACCAAATTAAACCATAACATTAACTCAATGAAAAGCTGATAACTAATGATAACATTAGTGTAGGAAGCTGGATGAGCATAATAAGAATGAGGTTCTTAGGAGCTTTTCTTACCCAATCACAGATTTGTCACCTCTCTTGACTGTAAATCCACCATAAAAGATTGGCAAGAGTGCTCCCATCATCATGTTCTGTCAACTTCCTTGTCTTGGCTATGGCGCTAGTATAGTTGTAGGTTCCTTCCAAAGCGTAAACAAAATCCTTCCAGCGTCCTGAAAGTCCACTCAAGCTCAAAGAAGGCAATGCCCAATTAACAACATCTCGCGCAAACTCTGCATTAGAAAACAATATCTCTGTGATTGGTGTCATAGGAAGAACCTGAATTCCCAGCCTACACGCCGTCCACTCAGCCGGAGCAAACCAAAGTTTGGTGTCCCTCATGTTAGCCCACAAAATGCCTACCAACCTATTCTTCCTGCTGAATTCTTTCCCATACATATCGTTTCCCTCTCTCACATGCCACCATGTTTGAGCAGAGAGAATTTCCAATGCAGCAAGCGTTGACCCAATGCGCTTAAGATGGTTATCTTTATAGGCTAATCCCAACAGTGCAGCTGAATAATATGCATTCACTGCTTCACTTGTGCTTTCTTGATTTCGCCCATCTGTATAATTTTGGAGCCCTGCAGCCCAAGAGTGTAACTTCCACGGATCAAAACATCTAACCTGAGGATAATAGGAATACGAATATGATCCTAGGCCCACATTCATGTAATCAGCCATTAGAGAATAAGCTTGTGGCTTATATTGCCTCCCCGATGCCGGGTCAATCTTTGCAAGTACTGCAATTGCATAAACAAAGTAGCCCAAATGAAAATGATGATCATGGTATATTCCGAACCCGAAATCCTCAGTGGAACTTGTGGATCCTAGTTTGGTGACAAGACCACCCCATTTCCTTTCATACAAGAAGCCATTCCTGCTATAGTTTCCATCTAACCATGGTTGAACTGCATTTTTCAAGAACTTTGCCACCACTGGAATTGCCTTAGGATAACCAACTTCTTCTGCAATCAATGCCAATCTCGCAGCTCTTGCAACTTCTTTGCCATAGAAATATGACGATGGTGTTGATATTGTTGTTAACGTATCAACATCTTTGCGAAGTGCAGAAACAATTTCAGGAAAGTGTTCCTTCCTAATACCAGCAATGGAATGCCAAGTCACTGGAATTGGTTCCAACTTCAATACCCATGAATCTCCTATAACACCCACGAGATCACCGTCAATGCTTTTGTACTTGAAACCCTCTAACACAATGTTCCCCGACAATAGTTGGCGATGGAGAGGGTGTGCAAGCAGCAACAGCTTTCCTCTTCCCTTCTTCTCCCATTTGTATTCCAAACGAAAGGGCTCACTCAATTTTGCATCGCCTGAGATCGGATAACATGAGCTATACTTATCGAGCACTGCCTCATATTTTCGTTCCGAATTAGGCAAGATAGCAATCCTAATAACCCCAGAGAATTCCCGGGAAGTAATTTGGGATACGCTATGTGTGAAACGTATAGGTGCTGAAGTATACAAGAGCCAAGTCTGGCTGTTGTTAAGCTTGATAATATGTTTGGTGAGGGAAGCATCAGAAGAAAATGAGAGAATATCATGGATAGTTGAAATGGAAAGATATGTGCTGCGAGTAATGGCTTTACATGTCAAGAAAGGGCTTCCCCGGACAAGGTAGAACCGTAGATTGTTAGAAGGAAGGTCCAAAGTGACACTGAGATCACTAAAAGATGAGATTCTATGCCTTTTGTTGAGAATAGCTGATGGGGTAGTTTTGTTCAAGGAAGTGATGGTGAGGTCAGGGACAAAAATTTGTTGAACCATGGAGGAGTTTGATAAGAGAAATGGGTAGGAAAAAGAAAGGGAGGAGGAATTAGATTTGATGAGATATGGGTGAATGTATTCATGGTCATCACCATTTGATACGACAAAGTTTTGGAAAAATGAGTTGGTGGGAAGTGGAGATGAGAGGAGATGAGATGAGAAGAAGCGAGCAGGATTTGGAACCACTGTTGATTTGGTTTCTGGGAAGAGAAATGGAGTGGTTGGTGGCCCATGAGTTGTTGTTGCTAAAGCTAATGCATTGCAGTACCATAAAGAAAAGGATAAGAAGAGCCAGAATGATGTTGGTAATGCCATGGTTTTGGTTTGGTTGGCAAAATAATTGAAGGAATTCAACTCATTATATGGTGTATTTGTGGTGGTAAACGCTTGCAAAGACAAATTACAAGTCGCAAACAAACAGTCAGTCAGACCTCGTTATTCTTATTCAAAGCCCAGAAGCCAAGTCAAACCACTTCTCACATGTGGAAGGAATAAAAAATGTCTTCGATATGTGGGTTACACGATTGAGCTGGGCATTTCATCGAACAGTTCCTTTGCGTTATCGAAGCTACAGGTAACACAGACCATTTGGATGACGGCATTGTGGGCTGGGTTGGAAGTGGGAAGTTGAGAGTGGGTGACGTTATTTACCATCAATGTCGGCCAATAAATAAAACATCAATATTGGCCAGTGATGAGCAAGGAAATTGGCGCAATATCTTGCAATTTACCATCACAAATCACATACGATATGATATGAGTATATGACCCAACGCCGTCGGCCTACAAAAGATTTGGTGGGGGTGGTCCACTGGTCCTTACCACTCCATATATTAGAGGCTGAAGTACTTCTCAGCGAATTAATCCAAAATGATACGTATTCTTTTCACACATTAAAAATAATAATAATAATAATAAAATAACTTTTTATATTATTCTATAAGTATCTCACCATTTTCCAACTAGTCCCACCATTTTTCTTCCCAATTGGGAAGATAAGTGAAAAGAAAATAACGTTGAGATGAAAAGTACAAAATAATTTCTCATTTTCATCCTTCAACTTTTAATAAATATATAAAAAGATAATTTCTCATGTAACTACCAAACTCATGTCATACAAAACACAACTATATATATATATATATATATATTATTTTTGATAGTTGTAGAATGAGAATTTTGAATACTAATTCAAACATCCTATCATACACACTCTTACACGTTAATTCTCCACAGAAATCATGATTTCAAGTCACCATTTCTATACAATTGAGTTTGAGTGTGTTTGAGAACTAAATTTTACCCCTAATTTAGCATCTTTCACATTGTGTCTCGGAAGTACTAAGCATGGCCAATATGTTGACTCAGTTTTGCCAACTCAGCACCATAATAAATTAGTAAAATCTGTTTTTCTTTTTTTCTTTTTTTTTAAGAGAGTAAAAAATATAGACTTTCATTGAGCAGTAAAAAACATATGCAATGTCAGACATTAGTTGGGATTGTAAAAAAAGCGTCTACAGCTTTAGGCTTTAGCTAGTCTAGCTAGTAAATAAATGTGCAGCTCAGTTTCCTTCTAATCTGATAAGATGAAATTTGAACCATTTTAAGAAAGTTTCTATGAGACAAGTGAAAAATTGATAAATATTTTAACAGTTTTTTTTTTTTAATTTTTCATAAAAGTGATATAAAAAATTTCTTAAAATAATTTTTTAATAATTACCTTAAAGGCATCCGTTAAACTATTCCTATTTTGAAAGTTACCATGTCAAGAACCAAAGTCATGTGTCCAAGACAGGATTTTAAGAAACGGCTATTTTGCAAAAAATAATTTTGATATATAGTGTTTCTCTTCCATAATAATAATAATAATAATAAATGTGTTATAAAATCCCCCAATGCAGAAAGAGACCTCTCTCTGAAGAAGGCAAGCAAGTTGGGATTACTCTCAAGCTGTCAAACACGCAGAATGAGACCAGATATCTCTCTCCTATGCTGATCCAACTAACTAGCAAGATAATATGATAAACAACCTGAAAGAAGCTCAAACTAAGAAAGAGGTCATTCACTTTCTGTATTAACCATTTTTTAACCAGAACTACAGATGCACAGTTATTCCACAATTAGCAAGTTATTTTCCATTAGTCCCTCTCCAATGGTAGGATATTCTGGGGATAGATGCCACTCTCCATCCACCAAGAACTTGATTTCGTACCTTCACAACACAAAATTATTATTATTATTATTATTATGAAGAAGAAGAAGAAACTAAGTGACCCAGTCGAATAGTACCTTCCAGGCCTAAGCATTAATGTTGTTGAGAACTTCGTGAAAGAACCGGTGTATTCTGGCGATAAGTGCTCTCCTTGACTCCATCCATCAAAGGTTCCCATTACTTGCACACTCTGATGCACAATAAAGAAAAGGACAGATTTACTACATCAAAAATAAGAAGAAAGTCAGGCAGGGAATGTAGTTAGTTTTACCTTCCCATAATTATAATTCTACCACAAAAGAATAAGACAATTTTGGATTTTTCTTCAATGAGTAGATTGTAAGTTATTTGTTTCAATGTAAATAAATAGGGGGGAAAAAGGATGGAGATGCACGTATACTTAACATCTGGGAGGCACCGGATCATAAAAAAATAATTCAAAAAATAAGTGAAAATTCTTGTTTCAAATTTACGAGCAACAACCTGCATAAGGAAAGCAGAGGTCGGGTGAACCCAGCAAGCATGGAGAGAGGCTAATAAAAAGCTTTGTTTTCCATTTCTTATCTTGCTTTAGTTCCTACTTCTTTGCTTTTCACTATACTTGTAGAGGTCCCTTGAAACTTGAACAAATTTCAGTGATCATTTTATGGTTTTAATTTTTAATGCTATTATTACACACACACACGCACATCCCAAAGTCTTGAACTCATGAACACACTCTTAACCCCATTCTTATAGGAGCAAGAGGTGCCATTTAAGCTAACAAATGGGGAGAAGTCCATCACTTTAGGCCGACACACTGCTAGCCACATTTATCTTTTTTGAGTTCAAGACTATAGCTCAACCTATGCCTTGAATTGAAGTGGTCCATATTAATATCAATAGGATAAGATAACCCAATACAATTGAGACTCCATTTTCATTAGGAAAGAAAACTACAAGGAATAAGAACAGCTTGCTTACCTCTGCCATGCCAATCCAGAACAAGGGAACCTCTTTGGATCGTGCAGCATCCACATCTTTTATCTGTTCATTCAGCTTTTCACATACAGCTTTATACACAGACACAATGGCAGCCGAATCTTTGTTAGAACATGAAAAAAAAAAAAAAACTATATTTTTAAATTTCAAGAGTTTGTATATCACATAAGCAACACAAATCTTTTCATACAGAAATCTCTTATCAAAGTTCACTTTGTCTTCCCTCCCCAGATACTCAAATAGTAAATCTTTGTTCACAAGAAGACTGTTGATGTGAGGAAGTGCATACCCACCAGAATAGGAATATTTCTATTCACATATTTCTATTATGTATCTACACGCACACACAAGCACATCACATCCATCATATAAGAAAGCACAAAGTAAATTGTACTTGGTTAAAAGTGAAGAAGCCTGTCACTCTGGAGCAAGGACAGGTTCATGGTAATACCTTCTAATCGGGAAAGAAGATGAGATTGAATGTATTTGCCATTGATCTTTCTTGAACCTACTGGAGTGACAGATTTTGCTATTTCTTCTGCGAGTGTGACCAAAGCCTGTCCTCGCAACACAAATAATAGAATTGCATTATCAGAAGTTTAGATGTTGATTTGTCATAGTATGTGTGAAAAGAAAAGCTCAAACGTGAGGCTGACTACAATTCTCCAGAGTGTAGAATACAAAAATGGATTTATTTATTTATTTATTTGTTTACAATGCATCAAATAGAAGTTTAAACAAGCTATATGTACAGTTCACCTTCAGACTGCAGTTATATGATAAACACTAATGTCAAGACTCAGACTATATTTAGTTATTTACTAATCAGATCAATTAAAGATGGAAGCAGTCTCCATAAGCTAAGCAAACTGCCGTTTAAACATTCAGAAAACTAATGTGTATCCACAATGGAACAGGGTATCTATAAATTTTCAAAATGCTAAACAGCCTAAACTTCACAGAAGCTTTTAAATATAGCATAATGATTTAAGATCTTGTTATTGCCTGAGTGGTAAGACCATCAATTCTGAAACAGTCTGGTCCTCTGAGCCACCATTAGCAGTATTAGACAATAATAGTTTAGCCACCACCCTTAGCCAGAAGATGCCATCTGGCACCATTTGATCTTTATTAGCTAATGAGGTATATGATGATCACAGAAGATGCTCTTGAAACCATTAGGGAGGTCATGTCTCTGATTAGGTAGTCACTTTGGTCACCAGGTCAGGCACCAACCTAGTATTACACACTGGAAGAACCGGGATTCTCTCATGATAGGTAGCTTCATAAGAAGTCAATTTAGCTAAAGTAGAATGTATACTTGGTTGTAAGGATAATTTTCTTCCTTGTGCTGACCCATAGTAGGTCCTCACCAAAAAAAAAAAAAAAAAATTCACTGATGCATAATATAATGATATAATCATAGAATTAAATGTTTGGACTGCTCCACTAATCAACAATTTCCTCCCATGATTCAAAGCATTTATAGACTTATTTTTCCATTACATGCCCCCAACAGACCTTCTAGACCAGTATATTACATATAATTAAAATACAGGCATGATTGCAAACTATTAGATGGTATTTTAGCCAGATATAGCGTTCATCTGTTCCATTTCTTCACCAGACCACTTTGGATCACAGCAGCGACACCTTATGCAGCAAGTAAAAACCTGATAGTTATCACTACAAAAGGTAATTTTTCTAGACCCAAGGACCACCATTACTTATCATGACAGTGGTAGCTTAGGTGGCATTGGCCCAAGAGAGTAGCAACAGCTGCAGTAGTCTAGTGGGGATCATAAAAGAGCAAGTCGAGGATTTAGGTCGCTGGACATTTGTACAATGGTGGCAAACTTAGCGGTGCCAGTGGTTAAAGATTTAAGACAAATGGATCCTAAACTTTCACAGTTTTTAATTGTGATTGTATTTGAGCCAAAAGCTTAAGCTTATAGATCAAGAGAACCAGTAAGTAGTCAAGAATAAATGCTTATAATACACAATACATAACAAAAATGGGGACTTCTCTAATTCCCTTTTCCGCATGCGAGTCAAAACAGAAACAGAAGTAAAACAACAAACATAGAGGGGCACCAGGCCACTAAGCACATGGATGCAAAAAGGCCTAGCACTTTGATGTAGGACAATCAGCTCTCAAGGGTTAAAAAAAAAGAGAACATCACAAAGAAATAGAACCTTAGAATCATCACCTAGGTTTTCTTGGAATAAGCACTAAGCAGTGAAACAGAAAAATTGAATTTAGAAATTGTCATCTAGAGTTGTAAGGAATCAGCACCAAGCATGGGAACCCAGGAATTAGCTCCAAGCAATGGAACCCATGAATCAGCACTTGGGTTTGCTTGGAATCAACACCAAGCACTTGAAGAAAACTTCCACTGCAAATATCATTAATCCATCATCCATTTTCTACAATAGTGACTCTGGGGACCGTTTAATAAATTAATAGGCTCTCCAAATCACATCCAACATGAAAAAAAAAAAAAAAAAAAACGAAAAACAAAAAAAAAAAAACAAAAACAAAAACAAAAACAAAAACAAAAACAAAAACAAAAACAAAACAAAACAAAACCATAACAAGATTAAATAAGATATTGAAATAACAATCAAATAGAATCAAATTCATCCAATAGCTCAATCATGGTTAATCAGGTCCAATAAAATCAATCAGCATTTATAGGTCTAATTTGGGGTCCGCATCACACACACTAGGAAGTCATGAACACAAAAATTAAACTAGGCTTTAAATATCATGTTAGAGCATCCAACCGAAAAGCATAAGTTATTGGGTGGAGAGGCCCACTAGAACACAATTCCATATCATTTTCCTCACCCAACAAATATCTAACTTCTGTAACATCAATATTTGATTTGTGTCGGACAAAACAATCTTTGCGTAAGATAGAGCAAGAAGGCTCTCACAATTGAGCACTCACTTTTTTAATTCAAATTGATTGACATAAGAATTACTATTCTAGTAGTAAATAAGAATCAACACAGTTTTTCGTCCTCCTAAAGTCAAGAGAGTTATAATTTAAGCAGTACTTGTATCATGAAGTCTGTATGTGTGTGTGTGGGTGGTAGACAAAGAAAATATACTATACAGATCATGATTGAGAAGGCCGAAAATGAAATCAAGACTGTTGATCTTCTTAATATTTGGTTTGGTCATATGAAATTCATTAATGATAGACATCATAGATCAAAAGCATTATTTAATACACAACCTGAACTTCAAGTTCCAAGACAGCAAGTTTGCTTTTGAAATTAACTAATGCATCCTCCTTTACATGTAACTGCAGAGATCAGAGATTAACAAAAGATGTCAGTCTAAAGGCCTTTTTATTAACAATTAAATAAGTAAAATTCTGCTGCCCTAAGCATTTGATTAAGTGCACCCCTCCAAACTGGAGATGTTAGAGGCAAATATTTGCAATATATCATTTTGCATTTAGCTTAAAGTTCCTATGATGCAGAAGGGGTAGGGTGGTAATTAGAAATAACAGGATAAACAGGGAATGGATCACAGGACTCTAGGCTTCACCACCTAGAGATACTTGGAATCACCACCAAGCAGTAGAGTGGACACAACAACAATAAAGCCTTAGTCCCAAAATTTTGGGGTTGACTATTGATCCTCAAACAAGCTGTAAAGCAATCTCTAATTAAAAATTAACAATCTTATTCAAATTGCACTACCCAAACTCTTGCTGCATCCTCTTTTAAATAGCCATAATAGATTACACCAGCAAGGAAAGTCATAATCAAGCCACAATACATCCCTTAAAATTTTCAACCACCATAAAGCCTAAATACAATATTATAAATATTTTTTAAAAATAATGGATATTGACCTTTTTTTTTTTTTTTGAGTGCAACGGATATTGAGTTGATTTAGGGTTCAGCAAATTGGGGTTAGGATTATTAACATAGCCATATCATAGAGACACTCTCGATTATTTTGTTATTCTTTTTTTTTTTTTTTATTCGATAGTTTATTCTTTTATCATGTTCACCAGAGAACAAAGGCCAAAAGCCACAAAACTTGTAATTTTTTTGTGTAGCCATGTTCATTATTCTTTCAATTTATTTCTGCAACATTCCTCATCAGACCACCCCCCTCCCCTTCAAAAAGAGAGAGACCAAGTAGACAAAAAAAAAAAAATACAATATGGTGTTTTCCCATTTTGGGTTTTTATCAATAACATAAAGTCCATTGTTCAATTGTTCTTACAAAGATCATGATCATGCCAAAAGTAGTTAAGATATCGACAAAGCTAGCAACAATATGCAATGTGTTCTGCATAAATATGTACAAACCTGTCGTTTGAGAAAGCGGTTTTGTTGATTGGCTTCACTTAGTTTTCTAATGAGCCTCGTTCTTTCAGAATCAGCCAGCAGCGACTTTAACTGATATAATATTAACAAATACGTCAAATATGTTAGCTCTAAAGATTTAAAAGAAGCATTAAGTATGTTTGTCACAATACCAATGTTAACATAATAACTAAGTGTCAAAAGTGGTTTATCAAAAAAGAAAACCCTAAGTGTCAAAGTTAAGCTGACTGGGTTTACTGCACAACAATTTTTAGCTTGTGTGGGTCAATTCTGATATGAGATACATATATTCTTCAGTTCTCCTTCAAATTATAGTTCATTGGAACCCTGAAGGAAATGCCAGCTTACAGTCCAATAATTTCAAGCTCAAGGAGCTAAAACTAGCCTACTGCCCACTCTGGAAGACAGCACTGATAACAATAGAGGGGTAATAACCAATAAATGAATGTAGTGTCATGAACTGTGTAGCAAACATAAGCTTCTGCATAAGTTCCTAGTTTAAATTCGATGAGTAGATAAGCTAATCTAACTTGTTAAATATTTTATTAATAAGTAACAGCTAATTTTTATTAAAAGAGAGAGAAAACTAACTGCCTTCCAGAAGTAAACAACAGGTCCACCTAAAGTATAAGAATCTACATTTCAAAAAACCTAAAAAGTATTTTTCATAGGCAATAAATTTAAAATTATAAAACCTATAACACCTACGTAATAAAGAATACAATTTGCATCATAAATAAAAAATTTATAAAAAAAATCTTTCATTTATTTTCCATCTCCAATTTGCACTAGTGTCAAATAGGAGCTTGTGATGTTGCTAGATTGTCTAACAAGCAACTTGCGAGAGATCAAGATAAGCTAGGATTTTTTAGAAATAAATGGGGTGCTACAATTTCCCAAACCATGAGTTCCTACTTCCAGATAGCAGGTAATGAAAAGAACAAAGATGGTAGGAAACAAAAAAAAAGGCCTCTTGCATTTCCTATAAAAAGAGAAAGTAAAAGCATAGATAAGGAAAGTGTGGATAGATTCCCTCAATATCCAAATTCATGAGAGTGGAGGAAATGAGGAAAGAATTTACGTTTCTTATTCATCATAAATAAGGAATTATAGAGATAGAAAATGTAGTTTTACCTCATCCCTGCTTAGTGGTTGAGCAAGAAGATTCTCTGGCAACTCAGTTGCATCAGCATTACTAGAATAATTCTTCGACTTTAGTGATGATGATTCCTCCAAACTAACAGGTATGGAATATCTTCTCCAGAACACATGGGCCATGGGATGCTTTCCCATAGAAGATTGATGCAAATACATCAACCTTGGGTAGCCCATCCTTAACTTCCAAGCAGCCACATTATATGGAAGTTTGTCAATATTTTCCCAACCTAATGTTCTTAAATTCCTTGAGAACCAGGACACTTGTTTGTCAAGGCAACACCTATGCATATCATAAAGAAAGTGATAGTCACAATGTGAAGTTTCTGAGCAATTAAGATCAACGATTTAAAGGAAGAAACAGAACAATACATAAACACTTCGATTAACAAAGACTAAATGAAACAAAACAAAAAGACTAGTAAAAAAAAATGGTGAAAGAACTACACAAATAAAGTCATAGTATCAAGTAACTACTACTATAGAATTGAAATAAGCAAAAACCAGTGCCTATGGTCTACAAAAATTACTTTTTTTCCTGCAAGACAACTGATTTCATCTCTAAAATGAATGTCAAGGATGCTTACCTTGCAGAACCTATCTCCATCTTGAAGAGTTCCTCCTGAAAATGATGAGACAAGAAAATAACTGTCAGGACCGTCATTCAATGCAGCAACTATACAAATTCTGAGTTAATACTAGTAACAAGAAAATCATTCCATTGAGTTATAGAACCCCATGCCTTTGATAGAGAGGATACCTCTAAATGTAGGTATTCGAAAGCAAACCTATGGTTGTGTATTACTGTATTAGTTCCAAAGACAAAGTCAATGAAGTGATTGACATTTTATTCATGGAATAAGAGATTATTTTCTTTAAACTGAAAAGCCTCATGAGGCAGCACAATGTCAGACTATTAGTAATAAGTCTATATTCTTCAACTAGTGCAACACATATCAAAAGGAGATCCACCTTCTAATATGATAGACCATAGACAGGTATCAAATGGTTTAACAAGGGACCATTAGTTGGATTCCAAAACCAGATTGTTCCATACTTCTTAGCTGAACAGTAATTTCAAACATGCTTAGATTTCAAAAAACTTGAAACACCTAATTTGAGACTCATTAAGACTCATTACGGCTTGAAACACCTAAATCCTTGTGCAACCAGGTTAAAAAGAGGACAGCATTCACAATTTATTAATATCCAGGACTTCTGCATAATGATCAATGCTTGACCACCTAAATCCTTACTTTTATCATTCTAGAAATTTCTTCAAACAACTGGATTAGTAATACCAAAACCTCCCTTCATTTTCAGACAACGCACCTTCAACTCAATATCACTTGTCAAAGACAAGGGCAGCAGCTTAGTCCAGCATCTCAAAATCCTGATGCTAACCACTGAGAGCTGCAACTCAACCTCGGATCAATAGTCCTTCGTGAGTACCACATGGTCCTTGTCCTTGTGTCCTTCTTCCTACTGCTTAATCAAGGACTTTGCATTACTGATCATGTTCTTGTAGGCCATCGAGAGAAGTTTGTGCATCTCCATACTTACCCCCCACACCAAAGTTGATTTGTTGAATTTGCAACAAGTGGAATTGTCTAGGATTGAAGTGGGATCGCATAGAATTCTATGTGATACCATGAACTGACTTGCAATCCTACCCCGACTCCATTCTATGCACAAACCTTATACAATCCGAATTGATTCAAAGGGGTAGGATTGTACATTCCTACGATCCAAGATCACAATCTAGACAACCATGGATGGAATAGTGGTCAAAGGTGGGGGATGATGATCGATTGGTGGTTAGAATAGTGGTTGGCAATGGTTGATTGTAGTAAAGTGGTGGTCGACAATAGTAAATTATGGCTAATCAGCGGTCAATGGTGGTTTGGAGTTTACATGGGTCCTTATGCCATGCAAACTGACTAAAATGAAAAGTGTGTAGGGTAAAAATCAATTCACCCTAATACGTAGAAGAAATATTTATAAGAAGCACAAAAATACACTTTGACTTAATTACTCCTATCATTCATATTTCATACTACATTACTCATAGCATTTCCGAAAAATGTTTTCTATTTTCCTTGGGAAAACAATTTCCACTAAAACAAACGGAATGCAAATAAAGCTATTCAGTGATAGAACAATTCATGAAAAGAAGTGCAAATCTTACTTCACAACAATTAGAAGTTCATACAACTTCCCGGCATTATGAATAAGCTCCCCTTTTGGGGGGCTAAATTTAGCATTATTGTATTGGAAGAATCTGTTACAATACAACCCGGCACAAGATTCCTTCCATAATGCTCTTTATTCTTTCTTCGGAGATGGGCATGATGGGACCAAATTGTATCCTTCATAATTGCACCGTAAATCAACCAATTGAACAGCCCAAAGCCCTATATTGCATAGTGAAAGACTCCTCATCTCCCAACACTGTCCTAAAACATTTAAAATGACACACAAAACCTCCACCTCTACCTATTAATCAAAAACACATATCAATCCAACGAGACATTCTTCCTACTAGCACTTATCTCGAGTTTCCAGAAACAACATATCTAAAATAAAATCATTTGTCAAATAGCATTCTACAGAGCCAGGCCCCATTTTTTGAATCTCACCAAATCACTTGAAGATTTCCAAATTTAGTATCATTATCTGTACTCCATCTCCCCTTTTTTTTGAAGGTTGCTCAGAATTTCAACACCAAATATAATTTCTCATACTTTATCAAAAGAATCAACATTTCCAGCATTCAAGGGTGTAACATTTACTCCAAACACATGGAATTTTTCTCTAACCAAAAATTGCAATAAGAACCAAATACGTACAAAAAGAAAAATCTTTGAACTTAAGCCCAACTTTTGATCTTCTATCAAATTCACTAATTAGCCAAAAGAATTCAAACCCAAAAAAGTTGTCACATATTCATCTAACATAGAAGTATGAACCCCTTCATATTCCAACAAATTCAATGGAAATAACACCCAAATAGAAGCAGAACACAAACCATAAATAACAAAGGTGTGTATGTACTTATAATATATATAAAACAAGTCATGGGCATGACTTATAATAGCAATATATAAACGCAGAGAACATTTTTGATCACTTACGAAGTACAAAGTCTGCACTTTGAGGAAGACCGTTAATTTGTTTGAAGCTGGTTGAGGCAGAGTAGTAGAGAGGGAGTTGAGTTTGATGGAATCAATGGAGTGAGGATTTTGATTATTTATATGAGTGGCAGAGAGACCTGGTGGAGCTCGTGCAATAGGAGGTCGTTCTGCCACGTGGCGCGATGGAAGATTGGAGAATGGGGAAGAAGAGCACGTGATCAATGTTGTGGCTAGTGGAAAATGGAAATGGGATGGATCATAGCCATGGGTACAACTGTACGAGTACAACTTTTTGAGCCCAAACAAAATTTTGGGTCCGGCCTCAATAAAATTTGGTTCTGTTTGCTTTTCTCAGTTTTTGTTTGTATACGTGTAAGAGCATCCACAGCAGTGGAGCTAAATTTTTAGCAATTTAGATCCACCAAAAGTTACTTTATCTATTTTACCTACACACATGCTGTAGCAGTGGATTTATTTTAGCTTTTAACACAATAAAATAATATATTCATCACAATAAAATAATATTTCTACTACAATAAAATAATAATATTTTTACTACAATAAAATAATAATATTTTTACTACAATAAAATAATATATCATCACCATCACCACCACAGCACAAACATCCTCCTCTACCACCACCACTGGCCACCAATCCACAGCAGGAAAGAAGGAAAAAAAAACACCAACCCAAATCGAACCCACAAATCCACAACCACCACCGGCCACCAGTCCACAGCAGGAAAAAAAAAAAAAAAAAAAAAAACTCAACCCAAATCGAACCCACAAATCCACAACCACCACCACCACCGGCCACTAGTACACAGCAGGAAAAAAAAAAAAAAAAAAAAAAAAAAAAAAAAAAAAAAAAAAAAAAACCCAAATCTCCGATCGGCAGCATGATACAACCATTGGCAACGTGAAAGAACCAAATCCACATGCAAGCACTCCACAGCAGGAAAAAAAAAAAAAAAAAAAAAAAACCCAAATCTCCGATCGGCGGCATGATACAACCATTGGCAGCGTGAAAGAACCAATATCCACATGCAAGCACTCCGATCAGCGGCGAGCTCCATGGGTTTCCCAGTCAGGCACTCCAATCGACGGCGAGCTTCGTGGGTCGGTGATCGGAGTTGAGAGAGTGAGACCGGAGTTGAGAGAGTGAGCTTGAGTCGAGCTTCATGGATCGGTGACCGGCATTGAGAGAGTGAGACCGGAGTTGACAGAGTGAACTTGAGAGATGAGAGTGAATGAGAGAGAGAGAGAGGCATGAAAGAATGAAAAAATAAACGGAAAGTGTATTATTTTAATCAACCAACCGAATAAAATATATATATTTTTTTTTTGCTCTCAGCTACAGTGCACATCTATATATAGATGTGCACTGTAGCAAATCATCTAAAATTTTAGCTTTTGCCTCCACTGCTGCAGCGTGAATTTTGTGTGTGTGGAGCTAAATTTTAGCAATATAGCTTTATACCTCCTCTGCTGTGAGTGCTAAGTGAAATGAAATCATATCTTTTTCATTAATGAAAAAAAAAAAGTTAGAATGAAATTATGAATTTTTCAATTGTTTATCTTTCTTTTCTTTTTTTAAAGGTTAGAATGCAATGGTGTCTTTTACATAACGCCAAACTAAGAAATCCCAATTTGAATAGTAAGAATCAGTTTTGGTACATTAAAATGGTGATTAAAGTGTAAATATACTAAATAGGAATGAATATAACCAAGAATACAGAATGGATATAGTAATAAATTTATATGAGCTTTTTTATATTTAACTCATTTAAATAATATTTAGTTTTATATTATAATTTTTTATTTAAAATTTATTATTCTTACTTAGGCCATGGCCTAAGGTTGACCCCAACCATAATTCTGATCTCCTTATTATTGTGAAGCTTTCTTTCTCTAGTTGCCCATGAATGAAGGCATATTGTTGAACCACATTAATTCTTGTATTCTTTGTGTATAGTTCTTGTTATTTATTTATTTTTTGTCTTTACTATTATGGATTTGAATCCTAGGGGTGCTATTTGCACAACATTTGGTATTAGAGTTCATGATGGTGTGCAACATGATGATAGGGTTTTTAAGGTCCTATTTGTGGTTGCAGTGGGGGACAAGGTGTGTGTCTTTGGAACCCACACTAGCGTGCAATGCATAAGACAAGCCCATAAAAATCTACAAAGAGATTATCTTGGAGAAAGGCCAACAAATTAGTATTACCAATGGTGCTAGATAATAAAGAATGGTGTGTATGAGATTCACATGGACATAAATGTGCGAGGTTCCCATGGATGAATGTGTGGAGTTGAAATGTGGTTCTCATAGATGATGCATAAAAGACCCATGAATGACAATTGGTAAAGTAAAACCCTAAGTAAAAGGGAGGGGACTAACCAAAGTACCACAAGTGACTTGGTAGAAGACTCACACATGAGGGGGGAGATTTGTTGAAAAATTCACGTATTAGTAGTATAGTTAGTTGAGTAGTAAAAGTAGTGCATTGGATAACAATAACAAAAGTGAGTGATTAATATAACATAATTGGACCCAATCTTATTGGGTTAGGTTTTTAGATCAAGTACATGTTAATTAACCCCTCAATTGAAGTCTCACTAAAGTATTTTCATAATAAGTAGTATCAGAATCAGGTTAATTCTAGTATGGTGTTTGAGAGAAGGTTTTGTATAAGTTTGCAAATGGTTGACATAGGCAAGGGAGTTTGGTTGTGCAAAAGATGATCATCATGCTCAAAGAAAGCTTGCTTGGATTAAAGTGGAGTTGTTGCGACTAAGAAGAAATATTGTTCAATGAAATTTGAGTCAAGCTAGATATTTGTTGGAAATTTTCTTAAATTTCTATTTGGACTTTGATTACCTCTTTGGCTTTTCTTGGTGCAGAAGGAAAGTTGGCTTGATTATTTTCCTGAAAATTTTTATTTTTATTCTTTGGTATTCATAGAAGGGACCTTTATTCTTTAATAAGGAAGTAATTAATATTCATCATATAAAATTTAAAATATTATATATAGATGATAATGCAGTAAAGGACTTGGTGACCTTGGCCCAAGGGTCCTCTCATTCCGAATGAAAAGATGAATAGACTCTTGAAAGAAGAGTAATTTGATATTTCTTTTAAGGTTGAAAATGAGAGCCTCTCTCTCTCTCTCTCTCTGGTAGGCTATCTGCCAAATCAAATGATTAAATCTTGAGTGTGTTACTGCACAATAAATGGTATTAGAGATTTCGCAATCACATGACAAGAACTTTTTATTAAGGATAACAAGAGGGGTAGATGGAATGACCAATTTAACATAACTGTATTGAATTTAATTTAATTTTTCTTATAAAGGAAAACATGGTTAATGTTTTATTAGCCAATAGAACAATGTGTTTGAACCTAATTTAAATAAACTAATACTATAACTAAGTTTTGTTCTATTTTCTGGATTTCTTGTTATCATTTTTAAAAAAATAATGTTTGTTACCAAGATCAAGTTTCTATATACAGCGCAATCCCTCAAAGTTACAAACCAATTTCAATTCTACCTTTCGAAATCGAAAGGAATAAAATGTAGAAAAATCGTTAATTATTTTCTATGAAACTAAAATAAACTAGATAAAGGCCCTCTAAAATCTAAATAGGAGGATATGTTTCTTAGCAAAAAAAAAAAGAGAGAAGGAAATGTTGTGCCAAATAATTACACAAGCTTATGCTCTAGCCCAACATGCTAGAGACATTCTTGAATCTATCACTTGGACAAAGGAAACTCTTTATATTGTTGAGCACCTAGTGTCTCATAAAAAACTTAAAATTTCGATTTTTACATCAAAAACTTAAAAATAAAAATAATTACACATGAGAATTCTTAAAAGAAAGTTTAGGGACATATTTATGTCGCAACTTTTATCAAAACTTTGAGTAATCAAATGTGAGAATTAGAGAAAAAATCGTAAAAATTCATATGGACAATCACTTTATAGTAAGTTACAGCAAAAATGGTGACAAATGATAACCCTGATAAACTGTATTTTCCATGTTAGTCTTTTTTTTTTTTTTTTTTTTGGGTATCTTTTCTTTCTTAGTTTTTTTAGCTCAATCATTTTGGTCTTGCTTGTATCAACTCTTTACTCCACATTTTATACATACTCTCGAAAGCCTTAACTAAGAAACACATGGTCAAAAAGCGTTATAGAAAGACAACTGCGTCTGGGACTCATTTTCCCACAATTCTAGAATGCAGTGCATTGAATTTTTTTTTTTTTATAAGAAAGGAGAATAACCTCGTCTTAATAAAAATATTAGATACTTACAAACTAGAATCAAGAGAGAAATAGATAGGAAACATCATTCATGACTTTAAATACAGAGTCAAAATTATGAATCCTAAATTTATTTGGATACTGTTTATTGTTGAAAACTGAAAATATTATAGTAAGACAATTTTTAAATGTGAAAAGTACCATGAGTGCATTGAATTGTCATTCATGAACAGCTGGGTCAATAAATACCAACCTAGCAATTCCATAAAAATTGAAAAGAAAAATACCAACCTTATTGTTCATTCTTTGTATCCGTGACCTTTGCTGAAGGTCGTTAGAATTTGATGTGCCATTGGGCCCATTGCCAACCAAGATGGACTAGACAGATAAAGCCATGAAGAATGAACCCAAACTCCAGCATCTTGTTGATGGGATGTGTTGAACGTCTTTTGTCAAGAATTTTGTGGTTTAACTAGATATTTTTGTTATTTTTAATAAACACATTTAAGATTTAAATGATCTTTTCATCCTAAATTATTAATGGAAAAAAAATCTAGAAATATTTATATATTTTTTCTTTTATAATCAAATAAAGGATATTTATAAATTAAATAGTTAAAACAAAATTAGGAGGACGCATGATACATACCCAAATTGTAATAATAAAACAAAATAAAGATATTCATAGAAGGACTATTGTTTTTTTTTCTTTTTTTGAGAAGGAAGGACTATTGTTGAGTAAACTTACATGTGAGTAAAATCCCATATTGCATAATAATAAAAAGAGTAAGTGATTAACATAATTGAGTTCAAAATCATAAATTTAAGCTTTTGGATGAAGTGGTATCCTATCCCTATATGTTATGTTAATAAATTCAGATTTATACACATTGATAGACCATCCCTCAAGAGCCCTAATGTCCACATCAACAATGGTAGTCTCACACACACATCTATAAATCAGAAATTAAAACCTTAGCTTATACTATTTTAGAAAACTTAAATAATCAAGTATTAAATATGAACTAAGTTCTCAACAATTTTTCTTTTAAAATAGACTAATAAATTATATGGAAAAAAAAGAAAAGAAAAAAGAACTCTTCCCTAGAGATTCTTAGGATGCTCTTTGAAAATCAAAGTTTTAGCTATAAAATTCAAAGTTGTATTATTTTCTATATTTTCAACATATTTTGTGTAAATTAATGTATAAATAGATCTTAGCTTTTTATTATTATTATTTTTTATTAGAGATAGAAAACATACTCTAGTCTAATCTAACTGTATGTGTGAAACTCTCGTCTGGAGACTTGAACCCCAGCATTTGCCTCTTATCCTATAAGAACTTGTCTTTGTGAAGTAACCATTATGTCAAGAGTACACGATAGTATAGTTCTTAGCTTAGACAAACAAAGAATTCATGAACACAATGAAGCTAGCCAAGATCAACAGAGGGGAATATCTAATTTCTAAAAGTTAAATTACAAAAATAATTAATAATAAACCATAATAATTCTTGGTAATATTAGTTAGATTTAACAAGGTTAGATTTAACAAATCATGAATTTAGTTTAACATTATTTTGTCAAGAGTATTGTAATTCAATCAGTACCTCCTTATGTCTCCATACACATACACAGAAAACAAGAACAAGAACAAAAAAGAAAAACATTATTATTATTATTATTATTTTGATAGGAAGAAAAACATTATTTTGAATGTGAATTAAAATTAAAAATCATATGTATTTTTTTCTAAAACAAAAGAAAGTCACTTAAAAAATTTAGTGAGCAGGAGATTAAAAAAGTTTCGGAAAAATATAAAGAGTAATTGGAAAATAAACTCACATATTATTACCATAGCCTGATATAGATTATAGAATAGTGTGACATGAAAAAATTGCAGTGAGACTCTGCCACTAGTAATAATTACTTACAAAAAAAGTGACTTTAATAATTACTACCATCTTAGAGCATTCTCATTAAGAATAAAAAATTTAGCATTTAACAATTCAAAAACCTACTTTATTTATCTTAACAACTCATTTTACAATACACCTAATATCAAAGATTTTATATTTTTTATCACTTCATTAATTAAAGATAATGTGAGAGAGAGTATGGTGAGAAGAAAAGATGAATAGTGACAAAGAAGATATTTTAATTAAAGTAGTATTAAAATATTATTATATTTATAAGATTTAAGCTACGGTGGATTGTCATACATAGCATTCCACTATAGCTCAGATGCTAAAAATTTTAACACTAACACCTTTGTTGTAGTGTGCTTTTTTGAAATGAGATGCTAAAAATAGTATTTTTAGCTTTTGAGAGCTTTAATGTAAATGCTTTAAGAGTTATATTCTTTTTAAAATGCTCGTTGCTTATACTCTAGTTTAGCTTTATCTACTTTCTTTCATTTCTTTTTCAGGTAAAGAGAGATAGTATGGCTAAGCATTAGCATTGGGGGCTGACTGAGCATCATCCAGGGGTGGGTTGTTAAAATTTTTTAGCAATCACGAATAGTATGGTTGATAAACATGAAAGTAAATATAAAAGTACATGAAAGTACAAAAAAGGTGAAAGAGAGAGGTGGGAGAGAAGAGAGAGAATGAATTGATAGGATAATTTATATTATTTTATTAGGTTGTATGTAAAAATAAAATCTGAGATATTGAGTATATTGTTAGATGGGTTGGTAAAGTAGATAAAGTAGTGTTTAAGGATATAAAATAAATATTTTTTTACATCTCCATTGCTAGTTATTGGTGCTCACTGGATTTATTATTTAGTGAAAAAATTGTCCTAGGTTTCTTTTACGCTTATGTGTAAAAAAAAATAAATAAATAAAAAATAAAACATAATTGCAAGATAAAATTGAGCTTTTTAAATATTTTTAAAAAATATTCTATTTTATAAAGGTCTCCAATTCTTCTACAACCTTAAATGTCTCCCAATTTCATGCAAATTAATGGTAGGAGTCCCAACCTAGAGGTGCACGGGTATTAGGTAAGAAGAATATTCGCTAACCTATGGGAGTAGATAGGAATTTGCTAGGTAGATAGCTACCTTGGATTACTTAGCCTACTATATTATGTCTAGTTGTAAATAATAAAAAAAGAAGTAGGCAAAATTCTAATTATACTCTTCAAATTTGGTCAATTATTATTTTTAGTCTTTTAAGTTTGTTTGTTTTGTTTTTTGTATTTTACTCCATTAAATTCTCATATATTATTATCGCTTATCCATCCATAAAATTTGCAGTTAAACCCCCTCTAAAATGACATAATTTTGGGTTTTTCTTTTTTCCCAATTTTTTATAGTAAAAATTTAGTTATATTAAAAAATAAAAAATATAGCCCTCATGAGCCTTGTGCGCATGTGTGAGAGAGAGAGTAATTTTTAGTAAGACCATCACCCACCACCATGAGTGGCTTGTCAATGTAGAGGGGGATGAAGAGAGGATCTACTTTGAGATCAAGTAGGTAAAGTGAGTTAAATATATCCGAAATTATCCATATCTCAACCTAAGGGTTCTTTGAAGGTTCTCAATGCTTTACTTTGAAAGTAAATTAGTTTTCGAACTCGCTTCAAAAGGCTGGATGGAGCTTTGAAGAGGTATTAGACAATTTGGAATTTGATTTTAAACTAAAAAATGAGCTGAAATTGATTTTAAAAACTAGACACATCCGTTTTGGGTGGTGACAGAGGAGGAAAGTAAGCAAAATCTGGCAAGCTTTTGGTTGTAATTTGAATTTTGAAATGGAGGTTTAGAAGTGATTTGTTTTGTGTAGAGTTTGGGATATGTTTGGTTTGCATGTTCACTTTTTTTTTTTTTTTTTTTCCTCTTGTGAGTCTATTTGTTTCCCATGAAAATAGCATTTTCCAAATTGTTGGCTTAATCCACCTTGAGGTTGAGTATGATAATGGGGATATGGGCACCAATTGCATTTTGGTGAGTTAAGAATTTGAAAAGTTTTGGGATCTTTTTTTTTTTTTTTTAGAAGATTTTCTGGGATAATTTGGGATTGGATTATTGGAATTTTTTGCGGAATTGGACAATACTTTGTAAGATTTGGGTTTGGGATTATTGCAATTGTCTTGTACAAAATCTTTTTACCGTTCGGTAATTTTATTTTCGATTTTCAAATTTATTTATCTAAAAGAAAATATAATAGATTTCAATATTAAAAATGAATTTTTTTAGAGGCCTGGTTTAATGAAAGATCGAATGGTTGGACTTGGACTAACGGTAATAACATACAAGAACTTAATGAATTAAAATGACAAAAATCAAATTTAAAGTACTAAAATGACAATTGACTAGATTTAAACGGTGTAATTTCAATTTTTGCCAAAAATATAAAAGCAACAACCCTTAAATTAGCTAGAATTTGTGGTTGTGCACCCTTTTGATTGCTGTCTCTAGAGTCTAGAGCACTATTATACCTTATTATGAGTTATGATTACAGTAGAATTGAAAGACTTTATGAAAGAAAAAGAAAAAGAAAGACCAACCGTTAATTGCGGGCACTGTAATGAAAGAATCACACAACTAAGCAAATTATGTTACTTATTATGTTTTTGTCTGAAGTAGGATTACAAAACAAGCTAATCCTCTCATCATTTAGAGCTCTCAATTTGGAATAAAGGTTAGAGTAAGTTAGGATCTTAAAAAAAACATCACTAATTGGACTAAGCGATGTCTCCACATGTTAATTGACTGATTAGCATGTGAGAGAGTTTTAGAGATAAGTGCAACCGATTAGTCGTTTTCATTACTTACTGGAAAATTAAAAATTAAAAAGGGAGTAGTCAACTAGTCATTCTCATTATTAAAAATATCGAATATATATTTATATATGAAAGGAGTAACCAAGGAAGGTCCACATGGGGTTGGCAAATGAATAAGCATTCAGTACGTAGCACCCTTAATCAGTAATTATTATTATTTTGTCAATCAATCAGTAATTCAGTTGTTGCCTCGTTGATTTTTTTTTTTTTCTTGATATCTTATTTAATTTTTAAAGACTTTATCAATTAACATGGATAGAGCCATTTATGGACTGGGGGGCGATGGCCCCCCTAATTTTTTTTAAAATAATATAATTATATAATTATATATTTAGGTGCTAATTTTAGTAATTTTATTTAATAAAATTATATTTTGTCCCCCTTAATGATCATTATAAGAAAAAAGCTAGAGTTATAAACTTTTTTACAATATTTTTACAAATTATTAAGGTAACAAATTCTTACTAGTTTGCATTTAAGTTCATCATTTTTTAACTTACTAATAACCACTAATCACAACAACAATTTGTAAAAAATTTTGTAGATCTAATATTTTCTTCCTTTTAAAGTCCATAATAAAATTTATCGATCTAAAATCTAAAATATATATATATATATATATATATATGTATATATATACAAGCCCAAAATATTAGCCCAACAACAAAAATAACTAATAGGCGATCGTAAAGCTAATTATTTTTTTGAGACTAATCAACTAATTTTACCAAAAACAAACAACTTAGTCGTTTAAAAAACTTAAACAAAATAATTTTGTCTTTACCAACAAAAGACACGCTCTACACACACATAAAATTAAAAAAAAATAATAATAAAAGAAAACCTTTGTCGGCTAAGCAGTAAGTAGTAGAACCAAAAACCAAAGTCACCGCACGTTGCTAACAATAAAACCGCCCCCTTAACTCCAAGTTCTGACTCTATCATTGTCAATTAATCTAACTGGAACCTATTATTATTTTTTTTTTTTTTTTTTTTTGAGAAGAGCCTTGTTGAGTTCATGATCTTTTCACTAACTGCTTATTTTATGAATTTCAATCGACCATGCTTTTACCTAAGTGGGGAAAAATAATTAAAAAAGAAAGAAGTATGCTTTAGTTTATTTATTTTAAGAATCGTGCTTTAGGTTAGTTATACAAACACAATGTGTCTAACCACGTTCTAAACTTTTATTATTATTATTTGAGAAGAACCACGCTGTAAACTGATTATCGAAGAAAAAAAAAATTACATTAAAAATTTAAAACCATGATTATTGGGTCTTGCTCCGTTGACTCTAGAGTCTTGAGACTTTGAGAACTATAAACGTAAATCTAGATGCCGCAATTTTACACGGTTTCTACAAATGCTTGCACATAAAGCAACTGACTTTTCTCCATGTTTGGCCTTTGACCTATAAGTCATGCCTTGGGAATTGGGATGTTTTAATTTAACCGTTTTTAGCTTACTGTACATTGATTCATAAATAAAACTAAAAAAACATTGACTGTACACTGAAATAGTTTAAAGTTATTGAAGCATTTAACTTTAAAAAGATTAAAAGTACATTTTGTTTAAAAAGATTAATAACAGACTCTATATTAAGCTGATTGGAGATAAGAACTATAAGAGTTAAAATAGTTCAAGTCAAGGTTGTCAAAATCGGGATCCTACGTAGGATCGTGGGAGGTAGGTAAGATTGTGGATCGTAGGATCGAATCGTGGATCGTAAGATCCTACCTATTTTCAGATTTTAAGCAAAAATCCTATTGATAATGACTTTGTATGTTATATAATCACTTAAAATATGAATCCATCCATTAAAAAACAAAAATTGCATCATAAAATGTAATTTACATGCACTACATTGTTCTTATGTTATTCTAACGAAACAAAATATATTTAACTTTTGACATAATATATCTAAAAAGTTCAATACATGTTTAGTTAGCAACTAAGTACCAAAATATTATCTACACATATGGAAAATGTTTTCCAAATTCTAAGTTCCAAATCCAAAATAAGTTAAGCTAGTTAGCATATAAAAACTAGCTAATTACAAATTTACAATATGTAATTCAAAAAGAGAATTCTCAATCTAAGGTAAACTAGCTAATTACAAATATAAAATCCAAAAGAGAATTCAAATTCTAAAGTTCTTCTAATCTAGTCACTATTATTGTCATATCTCATTTCATCATCTATATCCTTCCTAGTATCAACATCCATGGCGTAATCATCGAAATCCCTAACTCTCTCAAATCCAGATGGGGGCCGATCACTATCATCATCATTAGAACCATCATCATTCTCATGAAATTCATCACTAACATCATGAACTAGCACACTTTTTCCTTTGGTAGCAACTCTTGAAACCTCATCATCACCTAACATTGATAACCAAAATATACAAATTTTTTTGATAAGTAAAGTATACAAATATAAATTAGTGATTAGTGGTCACACATTCAAACTATACATTGATAACTTGTATAAATATTAGCTATAAAGGAAGGCTTTAAAGTTATAAATTAATACCTTCATTGTCTTCATCAAAATTTGCATTATCACCTTCTGAATCTACAGAATCTGCTGCTAACCACTCATCATCAGAAGACAAATTCTCCAAACCAATTTCTTCTTTTGTACTCAATGGTTTAGCTCTTTTCTGTTTTATCTTCAAGTTGTACATAACGAAGACCAAGTCATTCATTTTTTTCTGGTGTAAGCGATTTCTCCTTTTTGAATGTACCTATTGTTGTAATAATTTTAATTGAGAATTCTCAAACATAGGGGAGGGGGGAAGAAACAAACTTTTACTAAGAAAGAAAATGGAAAACCATCTTGTCATAATATACCAAAGTCATTTGGTCTTACCATTTCAAACGCACTCCAATTTCTTTCACAACCAGATGAGCTACATGTTAAGCTCAATATTCTTATAGCAAATTTTTTCAATTCAGGACAGTCATCTCCATATAAGTCCTACCACTCCGCTGATACATATATGAATTATAATATCTTAATCTTAAGAATAAAATTTACAACTAATAAAGATAAATTTGAATGTAAAACAAAAAACAAAAAACAAAATTGTTACCTGGCTGTTTAGTATCTCTGGCTAGTATGGCAGCTTCAATACCAAAGAGTCCCTTTGCTTGTTTGATTTTTTCAAGTTGCATATCTATCTTTTTCCTATCACTAACTTCTGGAACCATTTGTTGAAGACACGTATATAGTCCTAATTTAATATCTGAACCCGGATCAAAAGAAGGATCATAATGAATAGAAGGGTTCAAATAGTATCCCGCAGCATTTCCCATCGATCATCAATTATATCCCATATCTCTTTGTAACTACAATTTAAAACAGTGGATATTATATTTTAAAAAAAGACTATATATTTAATAAGCTAATGAACTAAAAACAAATGTAAATTTAAGGAAGATACAAATAAAATGGTTACCTCTTTTGAACATTATTGAAATTTTTCTATATTTCTTCTTTTGCCTTTTCCATTTCTTAATAAATGAATCTCATTGGAGGTGTATCAGAATCAACCATGCGAAGTACCTTTAAAAGGGGTATTGCGGCCTTCAAGCATTTGACAAAAAGTCGCCAAAAGCCATTGTTATCGATAACTATGGCATGAATTCTTTTCCCTTCTTTTGTTTTTGCAAATTTACTACACCTCCATTGTTCAGAAGAAAACATTGCCATCAATTCTCCTTTGAACTCATTAAGGCATGACAATGTCAAATATGATATTGCAAATCTAGTGGCAGCAGGTCTAATTAATTCCCTCTCTTTAGTGAAATCCCTCAACCAATTTAAAAGCATAGCTCTAGAATATATGAACGTTGTAATCTTCTTCCCCTTTGCAATTTTGTACTAATGGTCCTTAATCTTTTTTTCAAAATCCTCAAGCATCAAATCCAAGCAATGGGTAGCACATGGAGTCCAAAACAAGCACTTTCTCTTCTGCATCAACATCTCTCCAGCTAGTTTGTAGTTAGCAGCATTGTCAGTCACCAATTGCACAACATTCTCCTCTCCAATCCTATCGACAACTTCATCTAACATTTGACAAACTTTTTCAGCTGTTTTAAATATGTTAGATGTGTCTATAGAGTATAGGAAAATGGTTCCTTGGGACTATTCACCAAAAAATTACAAATGAATCTCCTTTTCTTATCAGACCAGCCATCAGACAGAATTGAACAACTTGTTTTTTTCCATTCAACCTTATATTCTTCAAGCATTTGTTGTGTAAAATCTACCTCTTTCTTCAAGCATGTCTCCCTAATCTCATGATAGGAAGAAGGCTTGAGGCCAATCCCAAATCTTGAAATCATATCAATCATTTGCAGAAACTCCGGATTTTTGACACAATTAAAAGGGATGGCACTAGTGTAGAAGAATCTAGCAATTTGTTGGATCACTAGATCACGTTCTCCTTTTTTAAATACACAATTCATTGTTACTTGCTTTTTTTTTTTGTAACAAACTTATCCATGGAGCCTATGTGTTTGCCCCTCCCTTTTGATGAATGTAGTTGTTGTACTTCAACTGATTCATCATCACTGCCATCATCCTCTTCTTCTATAGTATACCACCTTTTCTTTTTTATAGATGCTTCAGATTGGGCATACAAAAGAGTCGCAAATTTTTCCCTCACATTTTCTGGCACACTAGGACAAGCTGAAACATTTTTCCTAGTCCCAGCTAAATGATGCTTCAGCCTATATATACCCCCACTATGAATTTCTTTGCAATAATTACATTGAACTTGCCTTGAACCTACTTCAACACCATGTTCCCATCCCAGGTCAGACCTATTTCCTGGTGCATTTTTTCGCTTAATTTTCTTTCTAGCCAAATTAGACATTGTATATTTGTACTAGAGCTGCAAAAAAAGACACCAAGATACAGAGCATGCTCAAAAAAATCACACAGAAAATTCATCAAACAGGTTATGTGCAATTCTAAACTACTAATTGTGTTTACTAATATTTCTTAAAGAATCAAATACTAAAGATCCTGTTTCATAATTTTTCAAATTTTTCTTAATTTAGTTAACAAAATAGAAAAATAAAAACATAAATACAACACAACACAACAATCTGGAATCAAGCTATCAAAGTACAAATAAATGATAAACTACTAACTTAATAAGTACTAACTACCAAAAAAGATTACCAGAAAGCTTAAAGGCAGCAATGGCTCACGGCAACATCATTGAGAGGGCTGAGAGGTGCTGGGTTTTTGACGGGGGATTGAGGAGGCACGGGACTGAGGTGCTGGTGCTGAATGTTTCTAAATATTTCTAAATACTTAAGAAAGCTTGAATCAGCGATGGCTCACCATTGAGAGGGCTGAGAGGTGCTGGGTTTTTGACAGGGGACTGTGGAGGCGCGGGACAGAGCTGCTGCGTGCTAGAGCTTTTGACAGAGGATTGAGGAGGTGCGGGACTGAGGTGCTGGTTTTTTAATGTTTCTAAATGTTTCTAAATACTTAAGAAAGCTTGAAAGCAGCAATAGCTCACCATTGAGAGGGCTGAGTGCTGAGTTTTTGACAGGGGACTGTGGAGGCGCGCAGGACAGAGCTGGTGCATGCTGACTGCTGAAGCTTTAAGTGTTTCTAAAATATTAGGTTTTGTTTTTGAAAACTTAACTTAAGTAGTATAGGTTTTTTGGAGATTTTATTTTGAGAGAGGGGTAAATTTGGGACTTTTATTCATTGGGCTTGTGGGTATTGGACCTTTAGGTGGACCGGGCATTATTTTACTGGACTTACCTAATGACCCAAATGAATCCCACTTAAAAAAAAAAAAAAAAAAAAAAGCCAAAAAAGCCAAAAAAGCCTAATGGTAGGATTGGTAGGATCCCATACGATCCTACGATCCTATACGATCCTACAAACGATCCTAACATTTTTGCGATCCTGCTACGATTTTAATCTTTTTGGTAAGTGCGATTTTACGATCCGGATCGCGATTTTGACAACATTGATTCAAGCTATGACTTTTCTATAATTTAATAATTATTAAATACATAAAATGTGAATTGGATAATGAATTATGGTTTGTTAATGTAAAATATTTTAACTCAATTGGCTGAAACCTTTTGGTATTTATAAGGAAGATATTTAAAGTTGAAAAGTATCAAAACTCCCTAATTTCAATTATTGATATATTAGGAAAAAAAAATTGAACTCCCTGATCTCAGTTATTGATATATTAAAATAAATAAATAAAAACCTTACAATTCACCAATATCCAATAAAATTTTCGTTGTTTTTAATCACTGTGTAATCAAGGGTAACAAAAGTATTTCACCTAAATTTAAATGAAAAAACAAAACAGAAAACGAAATAAAGAGGGGGGAGAGAGAGGAGTGTAAGAAGCCTCCAAAGTATAAACTCTAGAAGACAAAGTCAAAGAAGTGTGAGGTAAAAATATAATAATAATAATAATAGAATGCAACGAGGCGTGTCAGCCGCCTTGGACCTCTGGACAGGTCTGGCCCAAAGCCATAATTATAATTTATAAACTTTGACAAATATGAAATTTTCTTTGGGGGTGATATATGAAATATTATCACAACCCCATAGTCTTCTCAATATATTCAAATCAAGCTTGGACAAATAATTAGGGTCGGTTTGATATGTGTATTTAAATAATAATTTTAAAATTTTTTAACAATATATATATATGTGTATTTAAATAATAATTTTAAAATTTTTTAAAAATATATATAAGTAAAAAAATGTAAAAAAAAATTGTATAATATTATTTAAAAACTAAATATATGTACTTAAACACATTACCTCACTGCCGTTAATAAGTTTGAAAAAAACAACTCATCCCCACTGAACAGTGACAGAGTCCTTTATGCGCGTATTTCTGGTTTTTACCCATCAAATCAAAATTACATCCGGATCCCATAGGTTTGTTACACTATTTATGAACTGTATAAAATATTGCAACTTGCCAAACCTAGGACTTGGTTTTTCTTTTTATGATTGAATAGGTCGTGGTTCTTTGGTCTTCTTCCTTTGGTTATATTAGGACAATTGGGTTAGGCTTTGATAGTGTCTAACTATTTTTTCAACTAGTTCTCCACTCTGCCTAAGTAAAAGGGTATTCAATATTCAAAGCCATTACATAAGGCAACAAGTCCTTTCATTTCCTTTGTGTTCTACTGGTTTATTTTGTCAAAAATTTGTATTTTTTTCCCCTGAGATGGAGAGCCTTTTGGGTCTGCTTAGGATTCATGTCCATAGAGGGGTGAACCTTGCAGTCAGGGATGTCAGAAGCAGTGATCCTTATGTTGTTATCAAAATGGGCAAGCAGGTAAAAAAAGATTTAAGCTATTTTGGCGTTTTCTTGCTTCTCTGTATGCATTTCTTTGTTTCTGGGTTTTTGGTTTTTGATGGTCTTCTCTTGGGACTTATTATAGGTTTTGCTCCATGCTTGTTTTGTGTGAAAACCGCAATCTTTTATGATTGATTGCAAAGGGCTTGATCTAATTTTTGTATTTTAGTAGTATGGTTTTTGGTGTTGAACTTCAAAGCATTTTAGATCATAGAAAATTTAATGTAAAGCTTGCAAGACTTGTCTGAGTATGTCCTTGGTTAACGTGGTTCTAGATAGGTTCTCAATAAGTAAAATCAATAAAAAATTTGGAGCTCAATTTCTGTCGAAATTAAAAATATTTTAATCTGACGAAGGGTTAGCAAACACGGTTAAAACTGTCTTCAAATTAGTATAGTACCCCTATCGGAATTCGCGCCTATAATGACGGGTGATTTTCTCTACTATTTGGATTAAAAATTTTCTCAAATAGTTTCTCAATTTTTTTTTTTTAAATTGTGCTACCATTTTGCTCAACTGATAAATATGTAGTATTTATTTTCTTTTTCTAAAAGCCAAAAAATTATTAAAAAAAAAACTGAGAAATAATAGAAAACCAACAAATTTGTGTATTGGTCCTATGATAAAAAGCAATTACCATTGCAAGTAGGCAGAATAAGAGAATCAAATCCTATTTTTATATATAATGGTAAGTAGGCAGAATAAGAGAATCAAATCCTATTTTTATATATATATATATATATATATTTTTTTTTTCTTTTTCTTTTTCTCGTTGAAGTATTTGCATCTGAAATTAGGCTTTGTATGTTTGTGTCTCTCGCTCTCCTAGTTACTGCTAGTCGACACCACTGCTAGTTACTTCCCCACATCCAAAGGAAAAAAAAAAAGTTCAGCTGAGCTAAATACCTTTTTTATAGTTGAATACTGAGAAACATACCCAATCTTTTGAATCTCTTTTTTTTTTTTTCTTTTTTCTTTTTTTTTGTTAAAATTAAATTTTAATTTCTTTCCCTATGTTTTATTAATAAGCAAACATTAGAAAACATACATTGTATTTTAAATTTTTTTATCACTCTCACAGATTTGAAATAGCACATGCTACAGTGCACTTCTAAAAATTTAGCATTTAGCACATTTGGTGCTAGTGCCCTCATGTGTGAAAAAAGGAGCAACTGTTTAGGCTTTTGATGCTAGTTTTTTAAACTGATTTGTTGTAAATGGTAATATCTGATGCAGAAGCTGAAGACTCGTGTAGTGAAGAAGAATATCAATCCAGAGTGGAATGAAGATTTGACTCTTTCTGTAGCTGATCCCAGTCTACCAATAAAGATTGTAAGTGTTATAGTTCTTGTGACATTGAGCTTAATTAAATAGTAAACCTGCTATTATCATGATATACATGTTATGTTAAAGGAACTGTAGTTGCATTGTTCATTCCATGATACAACAGAAGAAATCTACAACATGTTCAATATCAGCATGTAATGATATTTAAATCATACTGTTAAATAAGCACCAGAAAAAAAAAATGCAGTACAAATGAGGTTAATTTTACTCAGGAATGAGATACTGTCTCTAGAGCATGATACCCTAAACGAATTTTGTTTTATTATTTATTTATTTATTAATTCTCTACATAGATATTCTATACTGGAACTTCACTAAATATTTGAATTACCGAATGGAAATTTGGTACTTGTTAATTTTTAAGACTCAACCAGAAAATCACCTATTTGTGTTTAAATCATGAATAAATATGTATAAGAGATTTCACTAATAATGTTATGGATACGGTACAAGTGGGATATTAAGTCATAGTCCTATGTACTTTGTTACTTCAATGAGGGAAATGCAAACATTCAATTGATATTCAATCTTCTGAATTCCTTATGATTGCAGTTTGTATTCGACAAAGACACATTTTCTCTGGATGATAAAATGGGGGATGCTGAGTTTGAGATTGGTTCATTTCTTGAAGCCTTAAAGATGCGCTTGGAAGGCCTTCCTAATGGAACAATAATTTCGAGAGTACAACCAAACAGGCAAAACTGTCTAGCTGAAGAGAGCTGCATTATCTGGACTGATGGCAAAGCTGTTCAAAATATAGTTCTTAGACTGCGAAATGTGGAGAGCGGCGAGGTGGAACTCCAGTTACAGTGGATTGACATTCCTGGTTCCCGGGGTTTGTAGATCCATCTACTCAATTAATTTAATGGCTCGCTTATTGTAAATACAGGATTGAAGCATCCTTATTTGGCAACAAATGAGGCTGTTCACTTTGTTTCCTTTGTTCATAGATGTTAAAAGAGGAGTGAAATTTAGTAGTGTAATCCTCCCATGTATTGTTATCAATCATATGGGATCTGAGTAAACAGAATGGCACAATCGTTTGTTTTCTTTTTAATAAAGACGTGGTTATTTGCTAATTTTCCTTTTTCTTCTTGCTTTCTAATCTATCCATGCGGTGAAATGTCCTAACTGAAGAGCAATCATAGAATTATTAGTTACCTACTTAATTCATGTTCATGAGTATTTCAACCTTTTAAGGCCAAACAACTTGTGGAATATACAAAAATGCCTGAGCAAGAGTGACGATTCTTCTACCAAACGGGCCTTAACCGCAAGCCTTGCACTTTTTCGGTATTTCCTTGAGTTTATGAATGTTCCAACTATCTAATTGATGCAGGGAATTTCAAGAGGTTGTTTACATGTGCAGCCTAGACACAAAACAAGTAGCAACAGTAGCTAAGTTAGCCGCCACCCTAGCACTCTTGTAACTAACTAGTTACATGATTGATTAAGTATTGGCTAATAGGATGTAGACACTTGTCAATCATCTAGAAGGCTACTAGTGTCAAACAACTAGTATAAGTACTAAAATGTAAGCGCATTGTAGAGTAGTTTTTCTATGTGAATGAAATAATCCTTTGAGAGCTTTTCTTGAGAACTTTGTGTTCTTCGCAAAGGTGCCTGACCACTTATTGATTGTTCTAAGCAATTCAGCTCTTTCATTGTTTCTAAACCAGAAAGCTTTAAAATTGCAGGGTCAAACAAACTTGAGGACAAGTTTGCTTTCAAAGAAAGGGAATCCTGATGCAGATGCATCTACATTGGTGTAGCAACAGCATTTGGTGTGCTGCAACAGAATTAGATTAATGATACAAGGCAACTGTATTAGTCTATAACATCATACGAATCTTGTTGCAGCCAAGAGCACAATTTTTGTGGCAGCCAAGAGCACTTGAAGTCAAGTGCTTCTTAAGAGGGAGAGTCTTGATGCAGGGCATTTCAAGAGGCTATTTACATGTGCAGCCTTGACTCAAAACCAGTAGCAACAGTAGCTAAGTCAACAACCACCCTACTCCTCTTCTAACTAACTAGTTATTTAGTTAGATAATTGATTAAGCATCCAATAGGATTTAGACACTTGTCAATCATCTAGACGGCTATCAATGCCAAATAACTAGTATAAGTACTAGAATGTAAGCACTTTGTAGTTTAATTTTGTATGTGAGTGAAAATAAGTCTTTGAAAGCTTTTCTTGAGAATTTTGTATTATTTGCAGAGGTGGCTAGTCATCTCTCAATTAGTTCTAACTTCTAAGCAACTCACATCCCATTTAGTTCTAATTCATATCACAGCCCATCATTTTCCCTGCATCGCTAACCAAAGTCAATCATAAACAATCGATGAAGCTTTCTTATATCTAATTTGGAATTTTAGTTGATTGCAAGAATCTAAGTACCAAACCACTTAATACTTTGAAGTAAAACATTCAAAATTTTCCAAGGGACATATCAAACCAACTAATTTCACGCAAATAAAAATGTAAAATTCCAAATTAGATATAAGAAAGCTTCATCGATTGTTTATGATTGACTTTGATTAGCGATGCAGGGAAAATGATGGGCTGAGGTAAAAAGAAATTCAGTGTTTTTGCCTCTTTGGACCAAGTTCTGAAAAATCATGAAGTGCGACTTGATTGTTGTTTGGGCAGCGATGGTGACAGAGGATGCTTCCATGAAGGAGCTTTTGTTTCCCTAGCATTGATTGAGACTTCGAGTTGCCCAAAAAAAAGAAAAAGCCTTTGCTATCTTTTTCCATAAAATACCATCATGGACAAACATTACATAGATGTTTTCCTCTCTCTCTCTCCTTTTTTTTTTTTGTGTGTGTGTGTGTGTGTTGGGGGGGGCGGGGTGTATAAAAGAAGTGGTGAAACAAATGGTATAAGAATTGCAGTCACAAAGAGCAGGTTATAACCCCTTTTTGATGTGAACGGTGAAAAAAAGAAATTACAATTGGTGAAAAAAGTTGTGAAAAAATTTTGTTGTGAGATTTATTATAAATATTTTTTTGCATAAACTGGGAGATTTATTGAAAATAAACACAGGAACACATTAACAGAGTTTTACAACACAAACAGAACAGCCACACAGGACTGAATAAACAGAAAGTAAACTACAACTCCAACTACACAGTACAAACAGTAACAGAAACATGAACTAAACAGTTGCAGACACTACACGGGATGAGACAACCCATGGAATCCCAGTAAAGACATTGTAACAAAAAAGGTGGGGCATGTGTCATATAGAATCTCTCTCTCTCTCTCTCTCTCGTTCTGAGATCCTCCTCTTTTTGCCAACCTATCCAAACATTCTCAATGGCCCTGCAATCCAAGATTAAGTTAGTAATTTCAAGTGGGCAATCTGTATTATAAATTGGATAAATTGTTAAAAGAATTTGATTCCAAGTTCCCTTTATTTGACCACTCAGAGTCGGAGGTCGGAGCGGTGGCTTAGTGGTTAGGTTTGGTATGTTATATGGGCTCTTAAGTTCAAATTTTCGAAGGCTGAATGAAGCCACTGTTGCTCTAATTGAATCTAAGTTCAAGTTATTGCTTCACATTTTTAATTTATTTCTTAGTGGGTATGGATTTATTATATGGTGGGGGTGCTTGTGCTTTATCTTTTTATTCATTCATTACAAACAAAATTCCTTTATTTAAGGAAATTGAACAAAGAAACTACGAAGGAGTTCAAAACATCTTCAATCCCAAGTAAAGTCTCAACTCTTTCTTCTCTCTTTTCTATCCAAACGTATAAAATGTTGAAAATGAGCAGCCATATTTGGGCCCTTTTATCTTTCCTCACGATCCATACATTAGTGAAGCCCAATCTCACTTTGTATACCCATCAATGGGGCCTTTCAACTTCCTAAAAATAAAAATATTAATCTTCAGAAAAAGAGATAGGAAAAAAATTCCAAACTTGCCGGATAAAAAACAAATTGGTAAGACATAGATCCGAAATCTTAATACAACCATTTAACAATTAACATAACTCGGATAGTTTTTTTTTTTTTTTTGGATGGGAAATGCGTGAACTTTATTTGAAAAATCAGGAATAAAATATAGCATCTTGAATCACTAAAGATTCAATGAACGGTGGACAATCTTCCACCCAAGTTACAAGAGAGTCAATATCTTTTGCATATGCTGCAAGAGCATGTGCGGACTTATTGGCTTGCCTTTTCACATGCGAAATGTCAAAGGTCCTAAACTCATGCAACCTAACACTTGTCTCTGCCACTATAGTAGAGATAGATATTGGAGCATTGGTGGGGTCCGCAAGTCGGCAAGTGCATGGCATGCAATACGTGAGTCTGATTCAAAAATGACGTCCTGTACTCCAATGTCTCTAGCAAACAGAATAGCTTCATCCAAAGCCTTTGCTTCGGCTTCCAAAGGACCTAAAGGGAGCGGCATGCGTTTACTCATGGCAGCCACCACGGAACCTCCATGATCTCGAATAATAACCCCGACCCCTATCATGCCAAGACTTGGAAAGACAGCAGCATCCACGTTTGTCTTATACCATGGAAAATTAGGTGGGGTCCACCGAATGTCAGCATCTTCTTTGAACTTGGAGGGCCGTTGGTGAGCAAGCTGGTACTCTCCAAGGATAGCTCGAGCACGTACCAGGATGTCACGGGGTGACTGGCGGGCGACTCCAAGCCGAGTTTTGTTCCGATCAAACCAAATGCACCACGCTGTTGTGACGATGAGCTCAATAATCTCGGTGCCGACGTGCTGGGTGAAGAGCAGGTCCCACAAGAAGTCCATGAAATCTCTGTATCTAATCCCAGTTCTATCAAAAGGCAAATCAGCTAAGGTCCGGACTTCTTTAGCTAGATGGCAGTCCCAGAACAGGCGTCCAGTAGTTTCCGGGTCGAGTTTGCATGCATCACATGTGGAGTTATCCAAGACATGTCGGTGGTAGGGATGGCCATACCCATTGGATAATGGATATCTAATCCTACCCGATCCAAATGTTTCGGGTAATACCCGGTTTTTCATGGGTAGAACTTAACCGGGTAGGGTATGGATATTATCCAAACCCGACCCGCAAAAAAAAAAAAAAAACCCACTCTGTCGTCAAAAGACAAAAGCACTCTGCATAAAAAAAAAAAAAAAGATGCACTCGTTGTCAAATGTCAAGTCCTCCAAGCCGTCTGATCTGTCTTCCCCACACCAAATCCAAGCCTTCAAATCCCAACTTAGCCACAATGGTGAAGAAGTTCATGGAAAAGAAGCCGTCGTCTTCTTCGTCGAAGGTGGTGAAGATGGTGATTCCGTCGGATGTGATTGCAGAGGAATGAAATCGCCCTTTTTTCAACGAAGATGATTCTTTTTGTTATCGGAAAGATTCGCCGGCTCCGGCAACGGCGATGGAGGCGTATCATCAAGAAGAATGAAATCACGCTACTCCACCTTGGTCAGAGTAGCTGATCTCTCTCTCATCTCCACTATGTCTCCATGCTACAATGGTATCACTCCCGTCGCCGTCATTTCCGCCCTTACCTTCCTCCAAATCTTCGATTGCGTTTACAACCTTCTCCACGGTCTCTCTCTCTCTCTCTCTTAGTCTTTGTTTGCTTGCTCAGAAAATTTTGTGTTCTGATTTTACTTTTGGATTTTCTTTTAACGACTAAGGTGGAGCTAAGTTTCTGTTTGGTTGAGGAGATAATATATATATATATATATATATATATATATATATACAGTAACAGACCAAAGAGTGGGAAAAAATACACGTGGAAGGGTGATAAAACTATTGGTTAGTTTTTAAGTTAAAATGTTTTGGATTTAAAAAATAAATAAAAAATAAAATAAATGAGTTTCGGGTAGGGTATGGATATCCATGGATAATATATCCGAGTAAGATTTGGGTATGGATATTAATGGGTATTGATATTTGGGCATCCATGGGTAAGCTTTTCGGGTAGGGTATGGGTATACCCGATCCATACCCTACCCATGTCCATCCCTAGTCGGTGGTAGAGATTTGCTTTTGTAGGGAGGATATTTTGCACGCCCTCCAGGTGAAAAGCTTTATCTTATTCGGAATGTGGAGATTCCAAACCTGCCTCCAAAACGGGTTTGAAGCTCGCCATGGGAGGCTTCCGCAGCCGAGTTTCCTTGAGTCATGGATATGGCCACTTTGTATGCACTGTTCACCGTGAACTTTCCTTTTGGAGTATATGCCCATATTATACGGTCCCTTGACTTGTGTTCACTGAGTGGAATACCAAGAATACATGCGGTGTCCTTCGGAGAAAAAATTTCGCTAATTAGATTTTCATTCCACTCCCCCACTGTTTGAGTCAATTAAAGAGCTCACCTTGGTGTCGTCTGGAAGAAAGGCTGGTGGAGATAACACCCTGAAGGTTGAAGGTCGCGGTTGCCAAGGATCCCTCCAAATGCCTATATTTTCACCATCTCCCACCTGCCAACGGTAACCTGCCTTTAGGACTGGCTGGGCCGAAAGGATGCTCCTCCATGCATATGATGGCCTCGTGCCCAACTCAGCATGCAGAAAATCTGTGTTAGGAAAATACCGAGCTTTTAAGACCCTGTGGACCAAGGAGTGGGGATTATTTTGCAAGCGCCACCCTTGTTTGGTTAGAAGAGCTAAATTAAACGCTTTTAGGTCCCGGAAACCTAGCCCACCTTTCTCCTTAAGAGCACACATTTTTTCCCAGCTAAGCCATGCCATTTTATTTTGACCATTCTTTTGGCCCCACCAAAATCTACATATCATCCCAATCATGTCGTCACAAAGAGAGTCAGGAAGTTTAAAGACACTCATAGTGTAGGTTGGTATGGCTTGTGTAACTGCCTTGATAAGTACTTCTTTGCCTGCTTGAGAAAGTAATTTCTCTTTCCATCCTGATAGCTTGTTATCAAGCTTCTCCTTCAAAGCTCTGAATGTGTTCTGTTTAGATCTCCCCACCAGAGAAGGTAGACCTAAATAAGTCTCATGTTGGTGAATAACCTTTGCCCCAAAACGGTTCTTGATTTCTTCCTGCATGTCCTGTGGAGTGTTCCTGCTAAAGAAGAGAGCTGTCTTTTCTTTATTTAGCAGTTGGCCCGAAGCCTGTTCATATATTGTCAAAAGATTCTCTAGATGGCTGCATTGTTCCGGAGTGGCTTGGCAGAAAATGATACTGTCATCTGCAAAGAATAAATGGGAGATCTGTAGGCCATGGGGACAAGCCGATACACCTCTAAGAATTCCAGTTGATGTGGCCTGATTTAGAAGTGCTGATAGACCCTTTGCACAGAAAAGAAACAAGAAAGGGGAGATGGGATCCCCTTGTCACAAGCCCCTAGAAGGGGTTATGTGACCCTAGGGTTTTCCATTAATTCTGACAGAGTAAGTAACAGTGGTAATGCATTGCATCATAAGATTAACCCATTTGTCATTGAAGCCCATTTTTTCCATAATTCTTCCTAGGTAATTCCATTCAACACGATCAAAAGCCTTACTCATATCAAGTTTTAAGGCCATCTCACCAATCTTACCATTAGTTTTTTTGCTGAGGTAATGCATAGTTTCAAAAGCAACAATGACATTATCAGTGATGAGGTGATCAGACATGAAGGTACTCTGGTCTTCACTAATAATATGTGGCAGAAACTTTTTTAGTCTATTGCCAGAAACTTTTTTAGTCTATTGCCAATAACTTTGGATGTGAGCTTGGAAAGCACATTACATAGACTTATGAGCCTATACTGGGTTATTTTTGTGGGATTTTTGACCTTGGGTATGAGGACAATGTGTGTTTTATTGAAATTTGGAGGTACAATACTGTGGTTCAGAAAATCAAGAACAGTTTTGATGACACACTCACTTGTAAGAGACCAAAAATGCTGATAAAAGAGGGGAGGCATACCATCGGGGCCGGGAGATTTTTTGGGATGCATCTGCTTAAGGGCTTTGTGGACTTCATCTGCCGTGAACGTTCGAGTCAAAAAAGTGTTCATCTCTTCTGTAACTACTGGTTGGACCGCATCAATGAGCACTGAAGTATTTGAATGTCCAGTTGAGCGGAAAATATTTTCAAAATACTCCAAGATGATGGTCTCAGTAGTGTGGTCATCCCCCTGCCATTGTCCCGCAGAGTCACAAATGCCTAGGATGGAGTTTCTTTCCTTGTAGTTTGAAGCTTTTTGATGGAAGAAAGTAGTGTTTCGGTCACCATCTGTAATCCACAAATTCCTTGAACGTTGGTGCCACATGGTATTTTCAACGTCAAGCCATTGGTTTAGGGCAGTTCGTACCTCATGGATCTCAGCATTGTTTTGGATGGGATGGTTTTCCAAAATCTGAAGTTTATGTTCAAGTTTCTTAATTTGCTTCCCAACATGGCCGTACTCATTTTTATTCCACGCTAACAGGCGATCACGACAACTTGCATGACAGTTTATGATGGAGACTCCCTCAGTTTTATAAAGTCCTTCACACCATGCCTCCTGGACTACTTCTTCACACCGTGGGTCCTGGAGCCACATGGCCTCAAAGCAAAATAAAGGTCGAGAGCGAGGTCTCCGATGGGGACCGGGTTGTTGCATGCGGATGGATAGCATTGAATGGTCAGATGATGACATGGGAATGTGGTGAACTGTAGATCTAGGGAAAACCAACTTCCATGCATTGTTCGCGAGGGCCTTATCCAGGCGTATGTAAATTCTGCCTTCAGTAGGGTGGTTGCGAGACCAAGTGAAGGGTGAGCCATGGTATCCTAGGTCGATGAAGTTACACACATGGATAGTGCTTCGAAAGCGATCCATCTACCTAGCTGGTCTTAAACACCCCCCCACTTTCTCAACTTGACTTGTGATCTCGTTGAAATCTCCCACACAGAGCCATGGAAGATGATTGGAGCGCCCAAGGGATTGAAGAAGTGCCCAAGTCTCATCCCGTTGACTGGTATCAGGGTGTCCATAAAAGCCTGTGAATCTCCAACAATGTCTTGTGGTACACAACACATGAGCATCAATAAACCAATAGGAAATTTTTTTTACGTGTACCTGAGTTCCTGGTTTCCATAGAAGAGCCAAGCCACCACTTTGCCCATCACTAGAGACTACCACTCCTTGATTATAGTCCCAGTGTTGTTTTTTGGCATTTAGCTGATTTGTAGAGAGTTTCGCCTCCATTAAGAAGACACAAATGGGAGCTTCATTTTTCCATGCTCTTTTGAGAGCATTAATTGTTCGGGGGTTCCCAAGCCCCCGACAGTTTCAGCTTAGGACACTCATTGGACCCGACGGTGCTGCCAAGCAGTCACCGTCGATTCCATATTGTCTGTTATAGTTCGTGCCATCATACTCTCTTCTTCAGCTAGCTTCTGTTTCTTTTCCAGAGTTATGTCATCTGACTTACACATTTCCTCTGGCTTACGCTTTGGCCCAGCACATGGTAAAAAAACTTCCTGGGCCATAGTTTTATTTTTGGAAGGGCTAAGCCTTTTCCAAGATCCTTGTATTGGGTCCATTAGCCTTTTCAGCCCAGTCATGCTCTTAGTTGATAGGCCACAAACTGAATGACCCCTTTGTGATAGAAATTAATTAATTAATTAGCAAAGTTATTAATTAATCAATTTATCATGCCAACGCGTGGTAGCACAAACAAATCACCAATAAACTAAATATGCAGCGGAAAATAAATAATACGGTGATTTGTTTACGAATGGGGAAAACCTAATGACAAAAACCCCACCGGGTGATTTTCAGGTCACCACTCCCAAAACTCCACTATTATCACAACAAGCGGTTACAAGTAAAGGAATTTCAGTACCTTACCAACCTACAGTTGAACTCTTACCCCAATACCTAATTGGACTTGTTCTGTAGTGACAGTTCCCCTTTCAAATGCATGACTCCCAGTATGTGACTAACCAATCGCGTGGATCCTAGTACGTGACTTCAATAACCAACTAAGAAGGTTGTTGGTTGCAAAGTTCTTCAGTTCATCCAAACGATGAAGATCAAGAAGATGCTTGGTCACAAAACCCTACGGTGCACATAAACAGCAACTCCTTCAAGAGAAAGAGATGAACTAGGGCAAGAACTTCGTCTCCAGTCACAATTTGCTTGAACAGAATTTGCTCAAAACTTGTGCAACTTGTGAACACTTTAACGGCCCTTAAACTGATCCTTTTATATGTTTAGGGTTAGGAGAAAAGAAAGCCTAAAGACACATTCACGAATCCCAAGAAAATCATATTGAAATTCTGAAAATCTTAAACCTCGACAGATAGCAGGTGTCGAGCAGTTGTTTAGCAAGTGTCGAGCACGCTGAATGAAGAACAGCTTCCTTAAGCTCGATAGATGCAGCTGTTGAGCTTTAATGATTTTGCACTCTAAACTTGTTTTCTTGAACAAACTTGAAGACTTCAATGCTTGATCTTGAAACAAGGTTTCTTGAAGTATTTAAAACATCCTAAATCTACCCAAATACAAGTAAAGTGCGTTTTGTCAAAGGATAAGCCAATTACATAAAATCATGACATATGTTTTTAACAAGTGAAACACATATGTCCTAACAATCTCCCCCTTTGGCAATCCGTGACAAAACCACAACAAACAAATGAATATATGAGAGAAGTCATAAATCACTCAACTCATAATCACTTGTTGAATACAATAAAATCTATCCTAACACAAATTCTTGAAAAACTTTGCAAGAAGAGAGTTTATGGCAAGTAGACTTTGACAACTTGTATTTCTGAAACACTTTAAACAAAACTCATCAAGGTATCTTTGTGTGAAATAGAAATAATAGATTGCATATAAGTATAAGAAACATGTGTATAAAGAGAGAAAAGAAACAACACATGAAGGGGTAGGTGAAAGAAAAAACATACATCAAGATAAAGAAAGAGATAAGTACAACGTATGTCTATAAATGGTCACAAGACCTTATGTACAAGAGTAATGTATCTAAAAAGAAAGAAAAGAAAAGATACATACTATCCTCACTTCATCCCTCAAAATGTATCAACACTCCCCCTAATAAAATGATCCTATACTAACTCTCCCTCTAAAATGGACTACTCTCATACCAAAACTACTCCCCTTTTTTGTCACGAATGACAAAGGGTAAGAGTGTCAAGTAGACATCTCATCGGTAGAGCTAGCATCTCCATCAGCATCATTTGAAGCACCATCGTCATCACCATCATCATCATCCTCATTCTCAGAAGCAGAAGTCACAGGAGAAGGTGGTGAAGGAGTAGTCTCAAGAGCAAAGCCACCCATAGATGCCTGTCGTCGTGCAATACGACTGACATGAACGTTCACCTGATACAACTCCGTAGAGAGTGTATCGAGGCGAGCATCCATGCGCTGCAGCTGCACCATGATATCTCCTAGAGACACATCGCCCGAAGAAGGAGGAGGAGCCGATGTGGATGGAGCTGAACGGGATGGAGCAGAATGGGAGGAAGGAGCTGCCGAATCCGACTTCCGTGACCGAAGTTGGGCCTCGCTACGTTTAACGGTAGCATAATCTATGGCACACATGACGGTAAAATGGTCGGAAGAGGGAAAAGGAACGGAAAAATGGCATAGAATCCTCGTGATAACGGAAGGAAAGATGAGCTTATCACGGGACGCCGAATTTAGATGAACATTTATAATAGACAGAATGAAATGAGAAGGGAAGTCTATGGTAAGATGCTCAAGAAGAGACAACAAAAATCGAGCACGAGGCTCTGTGATGGAGTTATAGTGAGAGAGGGGATGCAAAACAAAAGTTATCACCATGTTCATGAATCTAGGACCTTTAGCAAAAAGTCGACATGGTGTAAAAAGACGCTCATCCCAAGAAGAGGGGCGCTCACAAAAAGCAGACATGAGCTCATCCTTAGACACAGTCCTTAGACGCTCACAACTAGGATAGTCAGGAAACTTTATCCTAGGGACCCGAAGCACATCCGCAACCAATTGCAGTGTGATAGGAATGCACGTACCTCGAACGCAAGTGAAGAAAAGAGGTACTGACCGATCAATCCCGTGCATGTTTGAGTAGAACTCCTGGATAAGCACGAGAGCACAGGTGACCGGGACGTCACACTGTGACTCCTTTCCCCTACTGTGAATGACAGAGGGAAGGTCGGTATTTGCAAAATCTGTCAAGATGACTTGGTGTTTTGAATGAATGCCTCGTCTAGAAAAGTTCTCCAAAAATGCTTTAAAGGCATCATCATCATGGAACCGAATATGAGATAGGGTAGGATTAGATGAAGAAGAAGCACCGGAATGAAGAGGGTTCCGGGCTGAAGTGGATTTACGTTTAGGTGCAATAGACACGACTAACGTAAACTAACAGAGAGGGAGAGAAAGAATGACAATCAGAAAAGTCCCAAACATTTTCAAATATATCAAATATATTGAAAAGAAGTACGTATGCATGGGAAATGCATGAACATGTGACATGCATGAACATGTGACATGTAGAGGAAATTGCATCATGGGCTCAGCCCAATCCAAACCTAACAGCACACAAACATATAGCACACATCTAAATGTCTGGCAATACCATTGTAATGCTAATATGATGCAATGTATGAGGTTTTAAACACATTTAAGTGAAAACCCAACCCAAAATTTCAATGAAATCTCATCAATTTTGAAAAACCCCAAAAATTTTCAAAAACCCCAAATCCTAGGTTTCAAAACATGAAATGCATGAATGAGAAAGGATTAGAAGCTTACCAAGTGAAGAAAAACTTGAAAAACCTTGTAAAATCCTTGAGAACCAAGATAGTAGTAAGATTTGAGTGTTTTTGGGAGAGAAACAGAGAAGTATCGAGAGAGAGATCAATGGAAATGAGAACCGGATCGCGCAGAGACCTTATATAGGAAAGCTAGTAAATCTCAACAGATGCAGGTATCGAGAGATATCGAGCTATCTGTTGAGGAGGTGTAGAGGAAATGCTCGTCGACAGTTGAGGTGTCGAGAACGTATCGAGGATCAACACATCAGACTTAAGAACAGAAGCTTGATCGATCCACCAGGTATCGAGAAGCTATCGAGCATACAGACCCAATCTTGATAGATCCACCAGGTATCGAGGTGCAGGCGAGATTGCGATAAGAAAAAGCTTAAGAAAGCTCGACAGATAACCAGCTATCGATGAGGTATTGAGGAGGTGTTGAGCCAGCTTTTAAAAACAATTTTTCGAGATGTGAAAAACACAGACATGAATGCAATCCAACATGCAACTCAACCAACGATCCAATCAATATATTAAGCTCTCAAAAACATCTCTCAAATGAAAATTTAAGCACATGGATCTTCAAAAACACACACACACACTAAACAAGTCTAACCAATTTTATATTTCAAAAACAAGTCTCAGACAGTTTAGTGAGCATACATTAATACATATAAAACCTCGTGATGGCCAAATCACATTGTGCTTGCACATGTATCAAGAATAGCAAAGAATATTGCGTGTTGTGTGTGAAAAACATCGCAAGATTGCATAAGTGTATATATGTTATGACGATTTGAGATATGAGAAAATCACTTTCACTCACACACAATCATAACTGCTTGATGGGGACTATCACCTTTGAGGTACATCTTATAACTCTCACATCTCCTAGAATACATGCTTGCAATTATGTTTAAAGCATTTTTGATCTTTTTCCTTTTGATTCTTTGCATATTTTTCTTTTAAGCATATCATGCATGGGCATATTAGAGAAGGAAAAGAAATACCCAATGATATTTGACATTTTAATTTTGCTATGCCTAAGCACACAAATGTCATTGACACTGCACTTTTGCTATGCCGAAGCATATAGGTGTCAAATTATCATTGGCGAGCAACAGTGGTGATATGGTTATTTATGCCTTTCTCTCAGGATGTTTTAGTCATTTCCGTAAAAAAGAGTGATATGCGTGTTAAGTTTAAGAGACAACTTAATCGTACTCATCACAAACACGAGCCACAAAGCTCACTTACTTAGTTGTGTATAGAGATGCTCATCTAAGCTACAAGTGATACAAAGTTTAGAAGACTTTGTTTAAATGGCCATCCAAGGTACACAAGTACCAATGTACAAAAAACACACACTGTTTTTGTATTCTCTTATTTTTCAATTTAAAAAAAAAAAAAAAAAGCAAAACTGAAAAAATAACCAAACAAAAACATGTTAAACAACCAAAGAATAAAAACTAGACTGACTCAAAACATGAAAGCAAAACACATAAGTAATGCGCGCGCACACACACACACACACACACACACACACACACACACACACACAAAATAAAAGAAGAAGAGAGAGAGAAAAGTGACAGAATCACTTGGAGCCTTTTTCCTTCCACACCTTGAAGGATACTTTCTGTCTAGCAAACCCTTGAACCGGCAGTGAAGGGAAAGAATTAAAACCGTTCAAGTTCGAAAGGAACATGAGAGCTTTGAAAAGATCTCCAAGGGGAGTAAGAGAGGATTGAACCTGATTCTGGTTGCTAGATGCTATCATGCCGTTGCTCTGTTGAGTGGCAAACCACTTGTAGCAATTTGGTCGAGTATGATCGACAGCTCCACAATGATGACAGAGATGTTGCTTCTTTTGTTTAGGCTTTTGAGAGTTAGCCTTCTTAGCCCTAGGGTTTTTAACAACTTTCTTCTCAAACTTAGGGGGTGCTCCTAAGATAGATTTACCCTCACTAGCTAATTCAGTTTTAATCTCATTGTTCTTAGTTTTAACATTATTAGCAGGAGGAACAAAAACAGTAGTACTAGAAGAAGCAGTATTAGAGGAAGAAAATCCATACCCTAAACCTGTTCTATCTGAATCAGATTTCTGAATGCTTAGCATCTCATCCAGCTTTGCGCTTGAACTCCTCTCCAATTGAGCTCTGACTTGAAACAGCTCCGCTTCAAGCTTCTTGGTTTTTTCAGCCAAGAAATTGTTCTCGAATCTCAGTGCTCCAATAGTCTGATTAGCCTCATCAAACTTTGTGGAAAGCTCCTCACGGTCAAGTTTCACATCACTGAACTTTTTGGTGGTTAGCCTATATAATTTCTCATGCTTCTCAGAAAGCTTATATAGCTTCTCATAGGCTGTATGAATGTCATTTTGATCATCCATCTTCTCAAACTTAGATTCCACCAATTCCTCTTCTTCAACAACATCTTCAACAATCCCATCAGTAGGATTAACAGTGGCCGTGAAGGCATTTAAGATTCCGTCATTCTCATTGTCGGAATCATCCTCAGGCTTAGTGTCGCTTAAGGTAACAGCAAGTGCCTTGCTTTACCCAATGCTCTTGAGGTATGTAGGACACTCATGCTTCATGTGACCGAAGCCTTGACACCCAAAGCACTTAGGTCTTGAGGGAATAGTGTACTGACCACCTTCCTTAGCATCCTTCTTCCCTTTGTCTTGACCTTTTAACTAAGAAGAACTGGATTGCCTGCGGTCCTTGTCAAAACCCTTTCCATTGGCATTCTTTATAAACTTCTTGAACTGCCTGATGATGTAGGACTTCATCTTGGAATCTTCAGCATTAGAAGATTCATCTGTTTCACTACTCTTGGCCTTCAGTGCCATACTCTTGCTTTTACCCGACTTGCCTATTCTTATCAACCATAGCTCGTAGGTCTGCAAGTTTCCAACTAGCTCAGTCAGAGGAATCTTGTCAATATCCTTTGATTCCTCTATTGCCGTAATCTTGGTATGAAATCTCTCGGGCAAAGATCTGAGCACTTTCCTCACAATCTTGGGTTCAGGAATAGTTTCCCCAAGATTGAAGGCTGAGTTCACTATGTCCTTTAACTTAGCATAGAACTCATCGAAAGACTCATCCTCCTCCATCTTTATCTCTTCAAAGCTTGTAGTGAGCCTCTGAAACTTTGAGTCCTTGACAGCCTTAGTACCCTCATAGGTTGTCTGGAGAATGGTCCGAGCCTCCTTGGCAGTTTTAGTGGAGGATATCTTCTTGAACTCCTCATTGGTGACAACACAGAACAATGCATTCAAAGCTCTGCTGTTGAAGTTTGCTGCCTTAATCTTGGGATCATCCTAGTCGGCTGGCGCTTCTGTAGGCTTAGTCCAACCTATCTCCACAGCTTGCCACATTTTCTCATCTAAAGACTACAAGAAAACTCTCATGCGTACTTTCCAATATGCATAGTTAGTGCCATCAAATAAAGGAGGTATGATTAATGACTGTCCTCTATCCATGACAAACAGGGATCAATGGATCAACACAACAAAGATTAAACCATAATCAGAGTGTGCCTGCTCTAATACCACTTGATAGGCCATAAACTGAATGACCCCATGTGATAGAAATTAATTAATTAATTAGCCAAGTTATTAATTAATCAATTTATCATGCCAACGCGCGATAGCACAAACAAATCACCAATAAACTAAATATGCAGCGGAAAATAAATAACACGGTGATTTGTTTACGAATGGGAAAAACCTAATGGCAAAAACCCCACCGGGTGATTTTTAGGTCATCACTCCCGAAACTCCACTATTATCACAACAAGTAGTTACAAGTAAAGGAATCCTACTACCTTACCAACTTACAGTTGAATCTTTACCCCAATACCCAATTGGACTTGTTCTATAGTGACAGTTCCCCTTTCAGATGCACGACTCCCAATACGTGACTAACCAATTGCGTGGATCCCAGTACGCGACTTCAATCACCAACTAAGAAGGTTGTTGGTTGCAAATTTCTTCAGTTTATCCAAACGATGAAGATTAAGAAGATGTTTGGTCACAAAACCCTACGGTGCACATACACAGCAACTTCTTCAAGAGAAAGAGATGAACTAGGGCAAGAACTTCGTCTCCGGTCATAGTTTTTTGTGCAACTTGTGAACACTTTGACGACCCTTAAACTGATCCTTTTATATGTTTAGGGTTAGGAGAAAAGAAAACCCAAAGACACATTCATGGATCCCAAGAAAATCATATTGAAATTCTAAAAATCTTAAACCTCGACAGATAGCAGGTGTCGAGCAGGCGTTAAGCACATCGAATGAAGAACAGCTTCCTTAAGCTCGATAGATGCAGTTGTCGAGCTTTAATGATTTTGCACTCTGAACTTGTTTTCTTGAATAGACTTGAAAGCTTCAATACTTGATCTTGAAACAAGGTTTCTTGAAGTATTTAAAACATCCTAAATCTACCTAAATACAAGTAAAGTGCGTTTTGTCAAAGGATAAGCCAATTACATAAAATCATGACATATGTTCTTAACAAGTGAAACACATATGTCCTAAGATTAATGTCCAGCACGTGCTCTATAGGAGCATCAACAAGGTGAGTATCATGTAATTCGGGATATGGGGAGATAGCTTGTTGCAGGTTGGAAGGATTACTATCAGGTGGGTCCACCGATTTTAAACCTTCCTTTTGGGTAACGGTTGATTGTGGCATTAAAGGAAAGTTATTTATTGCGTTATCAATTTCCGTAATATGTGCGTGGAAGAGATTTGGGTCTGACAGGATCTCCATATTTATCAGCGCCTTCTGCGTGGCTGTTTCTAAAATTGTGGGAGGTGATGAATCGGGATGGTTGGACTGCCGTACTGGGTCCGCAATGGCCGCCGTTGTGGACACGCCAGTCGTGTGTGTCGACGGCATTGGACGAGGGGGGCATGGTGGAGCACGGGGTTGGCTGGGCTTTGGCATGGTTGTCTTGCTTGCTAGTTCAGGTTGTTGGAGGTTATTCAAAGGAGCACGTAGCCATGCTCCGTACTGCTGATCTTCAGTATTCAAAGTACCGCCACTGTCAGTCCAAAATGCACAGTCTTTTTCGTCATGGTTTAGAACGCCACACCAGTAACAGAAGATCGGTAGCTTTTCGTATTGAAACTTCAGCCATTATGGTTCAGCCTCCCCAGAGTTTACCATCCTACCTCGACAGAGGGGTTGGGTAATGTTTATTTGGACACGGACTCGTAGGTAGCGACCTCGGCACTCCCCTGTAGTAGAGACGTCAACCTACTCAATGGTGCCTAGAGTCCTACCAATAGCTTCAGCGGTCACCTTGTTCATCCGTCGGAGTGGAAGGTTATGGATTTGAACCCAGAAGGAAGCGTAATCAAAGGTGGCGTCATCCACCGACTCCTCACCCATTGGTTTGTACAGACCGATCAAGTACTTGTCAAACGTCCACGGTTCTTGCGCTATTATCTTCTAAGGGTCGGCGTCATTGTCGAAAATAATAAGCACCGTGTTGGAACCTAGATCCCGGACCTCAAAGTTCATCACAGATCGCCACATACTCCTCAAGGTCCATGTGAGTGCCTCCAAGTTGACGCTTCGTTTAGTGAAGAGTTTTGCGACGAGGACATGATTGTTATTTTCTACTGCGGGTGGAAGATCAATAGTGCTATTTTCTTTTACTTTAAGTGACAGTCGGACCTATTGGTTTGCAAGGTCATCCATGGCAGCTAAAGGTTTAAGTGGTGGGAGGGCTATGGGAATGAGTAAATGGGAGAGAGCAGACAGGTTTGGATACAGAGAAAAAAAGAAGTTTCCACCTACGGGGAAAAAGGACTCTATTCAGTGAATAAAGAGGAGTTTCATCACGAGAGGGACCTACGTGAGAAAAGTTGACATCTAGTTCAATCCAACTCGGATAGTAGGTTAGATTTTTTTTTTTTTTTTTTTTTTTTTGTGGGGGGGGGGGGTGGTGGGGAAGGACCTTGCCACTATGTAAAATTGACACTATGTATGCTGACACTTCCAAACATAATCATTTAAGATTATACAATATAGCATCAATGGTATAAAAATTCAACATGCAAGGTGTTTTCATGTGTCAAGATGTCTTGTGAACTAATTAGAACACACACGAAAATAGTAATATAAGTGCTTTAAACCGAGTTTATAATACATTACATAACTAGAATACAACTACCAAAGGGCCTAATCTTCATGTGTATTCTAATAAGTATTACTGTTTACTAAAAAAAAAAAAAAGATGTCTGGTGAACTCAAATCAACCTCAAAATTTCGTGTATATTCTAATAAGTATTACTGTTTACTTAAAAAAAAAAAAAAAACAAAATGTCTTGTGAACACAAATCAACCTCAAAAGTAGAGAAAAAGTTATAAAGATAAACATGATCAAAATTTAAAGGTCTTCAAGTCAATCAATGATGTTTGAACTTGTATCCTATTGAAAAAATACACGCGAAATAATAAAATAGAAAGCACCATAACACACAAAAATTAATGTGGTAAGGCTATCTCCAAGCCTACCTCCTCAAGTAACGCCAACCAAAATTCACTATTATTAATAGGAATTTCAATCACACAAACTTTTAAACATAAACTAACCCAATACACCCAAAGATGCTCTCACACTAACTCACAAGGCAAAGCTAGTCTTACCTCACACAATACAAAATTTTGCTCCTAACTCTCACACACAACAAAACTATGCTACCACTCCTTTTTATAAGGGACTCTGTATCTCCTTACCAATTCTCTTTTCAATGTGGGACTACCACTTTCAACATAATTAGTGCACTTCCTTATTCTTCTAGCTGATGTGAGATTCCAAAACAAATGAGGGATTCTATAACCTTCTTCTATCATGGGTTGGACTCCACATCTCCTTACCAATTCCCTTTTCAATGTGGGACTACCACTTTTAACATAAGTAGTGCACTTCCTTATTCTTCTAGCTGATGTGAGATTCCAAAACAAATGAGGAATTCTATAACCTTATTCTATCATGGGTTGGACTCAACAAATCTCCATCTCAGTCTATGGTTTGTCTTCACTAATACCCTTTAGGTACTCCCTTTGCACCCACTTTGTGGGTAAGGGTGCTCACCTCGTTCTCAACAAGCCATACTATTAATTGAGTTTGAACCTCTCACTTGCACTTGTCTCCACAACCATTCTTGTACTTAGCATCACAAACACGTCAATCACATTCTCCACATATCTTACCTTTCTTATATCTGTCTCCACAAAACAAATGAGGAATTCTCTAACCTTCTCCTATCATGGGTTGGACTAAAAAAAACTCCACCTCAGCATATGGTTTGTCTTTACTAGACCCATTTGGGTATTCCCTTTGCACCCCCTTTGTGGGTAAGGGTGCTCACCTTGTTCTCAACAGGGCATATTTTTAATTGAGTTCAAAGGGAGTACTTGTCTCCACAACCATTCTTGTACTTGGCTTCACAACCACCTTAATCACATTCTCCACAAATCTTACCTTCTTATATCTATGATTATCTTTCCTTTGTGGTGTCCCAACCAAAGGCACCTCTTTGCATTTTTCTCCACTAGGCATTCTACCTCTGATAGTCTCACTAAGCAACTTGTACAAATTCTTGAAAGTTTTCTCTCCTTTTATCACCACCAAATCACCTTTAGTAACTTTCATAATTCCGCCTCTTGCAAAATATCCATAACCCAAAGAGTCTAGTTGACATATATAATGAAATCAAATTTCTTCTAAGCTCAGGTACATGTCTCTTCTTAACCAAAGTCTTCATAGTTCCATCAAACATATCGTAACTTTTATTGTACCTATTCCCGGCCAAAATGACCAAATACCATGTATGGCTGAAATTTTTAGCAAAATAGCACTGTTCGTAAATGATGTAGGAGAATACCACCATTTTGGAACTCGATTTCACAAATATTAAGTTCCATGAGTAAATTACATAGAGCTTGATTTTATAAATATTGAGTTCCACGTGGCATTTTTTATTAAGAAAATCCACATCACATGGCATTTTTTACACTTGGAGCTCAATATCATTGAAATCGAGTTCTATGTGGAAAAAGGGTGGCATTCTACTACATAGTTTGTAAATAGTCCTATTTTGCTGCAAATTTCAAAAATATGTGATATTTGGCCATTTTGACCCCTATTCTCACAACATTGAATTCCAAATTATTAGCCAACATAACAAACCCTTCATCCCAAGTCTTGTAGATGTCAAACCAATCACTATTGCAACACATATAAAAGTACACACAGAATTAAAAAAACCCATGAGTTTTCAATAGAATCCACACCTTTGCTAACCATAAGAAGATCATCACAATCTTCGTCATCACCATATGTTGTAGAAACAGTTGCAGCCATAGGCTTTTGACTATCAGGACTTTTCTTCAAGTTTTCTAAATCATCTTTCAACTTCTTGATTGATACTGATAATAGCCTCTCTCATGGAAATAATAACACTAAGTCATTAATGTCCTTCCTTGGTCTAGACTTTGATCTTAACTTCTCCCTAACTTTTCCTTATCATTCTTTGAAAGTTCAAAAAATGTGTATAAACACCTTTGAACGTTTAGACCCCCAAATTACAATTTAACAAATTCAAGCAATATGTCAAACAACTAGTGTGCGGAAACTTAACATATGCTATAATATGAAATTGGTTAAAAACTATCTAAGCCAACACAAAATAAAATCCACAGCAGATAATAAAAAGGCAAAGATAGAGAGGAAGGAAGATGCAAACACAAAGACAACACGCGATGTGTTATCGAAGAGGAAACCGAAGCCCTCGGCATAAAACCTCTCCGCCGCCCTCCAAGCGGTAAACAATCCACTAGCAATAGACCCTTCAAGCCTAATCTACCCAGTGCACCTAAGCCCTCCAAGCTTCTTACTCCAACGAGATTATGCCGAACCTTTTTCTTTTCAAACTTCCCGGATTCCGCTACTAGACCGTAGCATCAACTAATGAAGATTGGTTCCTTCCTAACTGCTTTCCAGAAATCCAAACAGCTGTCTCACAGTGATGATGATGGTGAGAACCAGGTCTGGTATAATGCCTCTCAAGGATTTGACAATGGAGAGGAAGAGAGTTGAGGAATTTGAAGAGACTCTAATGTATAGATTGTGGGTGAATCAATCTTGTTTTTCTTTAGGGTTTCTCTCTCAAAATTCTCTCTGGAAGCTCTCTTTCAATCGTGGGTAAAAGGGGTATTTATACTGGAGTGGGAGAGGAATGTGAAACGTCAGGTTTAACAAAACAGGGGTGGCTCGCGGCTTGACCTCGCGGCTTGACAAAGTCGCGAGATCCAGTCGCGAGATAACCGTATAGCCAGTTGTCCTGTTTTGTCCTGTAGTGCTCCAACTAGCATGACTGTTCATCTTCCAGTATGCTTGGCACATGTGCTGCGTCTGGCGGCTTGCAGCTGCGAGTCACCCGCGAGTCTCAACCGCGAGTCTCTATTTTCTTGCACACTCTTGAGCAATCTTCACTTTATCTCACTCACTACCCTTACATCAAACCCACCTAAATACAGGGATACTAAATGCTGAATTACAAGCAAATTTGACACGGAATAAAGCCAATTAGATGGTTGAATAAATTCAACCTTACATTCTTCCCATGTGACCAGCTCCTACCATGATTTGAATTAAAATTCACCATTAATACTAGAACTTCAAAATTATTTGTTGGCTTCTTGACCTTCTCTGTTTCCAACAAAATTGGTCTAAAATCTTCTAACTTTAATGTCTCTTTACCAACTAACAGTGTAGTCCCTAGAGTCAGTAGAGTGTCATATGAACGAGGGAGTGAGGTTAACAACAATAGAGCTTGATCTTCCTCATCAATCTTAGTCTCCATACTTAATATTAATAATTGAGTAGTCAATCTACTGAAAACATTCAGATGATCACTTATGTCGGTAGCTTCAAGCACAATCAATAAAACTCTTTCTTCAAGCACAATTGATTTGTCAATGACTTTGACATATATACCTTCTCTAACTTTTTCCATAACTCTTGGGGAGAGTCTCATTTAACATACTAAACTTTACGGCAGGGAAAGGACTAAAACGAATAGTACTCACTATTTTCATATCAAACTCTTCCTAGTCACCATCAGACATAGTAGCAGCCATCTTTGACACTCCAAGCAACGCCTTACTCAATCCTTGCTACACCAAGACGTCTTTGATAGTGCTTTGCCAAGACCAAAATTATTTTTCCCAACAAAGATCTCCACCTCAAACTTTGTACTTGCAATCGCCAAGAGCTTGAGCTAATAGCTAGCTTTAATACCTTCTTTTTTTTTTTTTTGGGTGTGAAAATACATGAAAAAAAATAAAATAGCGAGCATCACAGCACACAAAAATTAACATGGTTAGGCTAACTCCGAGCCTACCTCCATGAGCAATGCCAACCAAAATTCACTATTATTAATAGAAATTACAATCGCAAAAACTCACCAAAAAAATCTCAAACATAAATTACCCATAACCCAATACACCAAAAGGTGTTTTCACACTAACACACTAGGAAAGCTAGTCTTTACCTCTCTTGTACAAGCAAAGCTTTCCTCCTAATTAACTCTCTGTCACGCCCCGAACCCAATTATAAAGATAAGCACATGACAACCGCCGCATGCTTATAAAGTAAGAACCCTACAAGTGTGCAAAGCCTTCTTAGCAACTAAAATTTATCCTCAAAAATTAAATCAAATAAATGCAAAATACCTCAACAATTTCTTTATGAATAGATCTCCAATAATTTAAAAGGAACAAAATCCAAACCTCATGTACATAATGCCAATTGGCCAATAAATATAAAACTATTAGAAGACCATCCAATCCCAAAATCACTAAGCTTCTTTCCTGCTCACAACACAACATCAAAACTCTCAAAACTTGCTATTCTTCATAATCTGAAACTGGATGGGAAAAGGGGAGTGAGTTGACAACTCAATAAGTAACCAAATTCCTAATAAGTTCTATCAAACAATAGATGTGTAAAGTAATAAGATGTAATATGAGTCTTCAAAAGTTATAATGTACTATGGGTTTTCAAAAATAACTAAAGAAGTTTCATAGTCTTAAAATAATAAGTTGCAAATATATCACATACATTAATCTGACAAATATATCATAGATGGTTTAGGAAGTAATCAGTTTTCCATATATCAAAGCTATAACTCACAATATGTTCCAAAAAAAATACATAAACAGTTTTAATGACTCAAATTAGTTCAAATACTCAAACATTTCCAAAATCACATATGTAGTTTTAAGGACTCAAAATAATTCAAATACTCAAACGTAATTCATATTCTTAACAATCTTATGACTATGGTTACGCTATATCCCCATGACTGGACATCATAGTACCAATGAATAAACTCCATTGGCTGGGTATCAGAGTATCTATGAATAACCCTCATTGGTTTGAGTATCAGAATATCAATGAATAACCCCCATTGGCTTGGGTATCAAAGTACCAATGAATAATCCCCATTGGCTGGGTATCAGAATATATTCATAGTCAAATTGTTCAAATACACACACACACACACATATATATATATATATATACTCATATATTCAATATTCAAATCTATTTGTGATATTTCTATAATTCTTTTCTTTAAATCAATATAGCTAAAAAAAAATTAAATAAAATATATCATATATTCGGTAATCAGATATATTTGTGATAATTCTTTACTTGAAATCAGTAATACAATAGAAATAAAATTGTAACAACTGTAAACAATTTTCAGTAATTAAAATATGCAAAATAAAACCAATTAGGATAAGGTTACTTATCTCAACTAGCTCACCACAAAGAACTTCTCCCTAACACTTTTTCTAAAATCCTTAGATCTCACCTAACAAATTTACAAACACCATTTACTCAATAATCAAATAATTCAAGAAAGACTTATAACGGTACCCGACTAGAAGAAAGACTATTAAAAATATCCCATATTTGTCTGCTTATCTTACGGCCAAAATGGCCCATTAGCATTAATTTTTGAAATATTTAGCAACAGAGCACTGTTTCGAAAATAATTAGGGAAATACCACTTTTTCCGAAAACGCAGCTATAGGGCCCGAAAACGTCACTATAGGGCTTAAAAAACGCCACTATAGGAGCCCCTTGAACCTGTTATGGGACTTATAAAAAAATTTTGCAGGAAAACGCCGCTGTAGGGCCGGAAAAAGTGATATTTCCCTAATTATTTCCGAAACAGTGCTCTGTTACTAAATATTTCAAAAATTAATGCTAATGGACCATTTTGGCCCTTATCTTACACCAAAATTCCACCTATCATAATATTTTTCTATATAGATGTGTGTGTATATATATTATGTCGCCATTAATGCCTTAAAAGATAAGGCTATAGCTCCTAGTGCTATATCACACTAGGAAGACAAGGACGTGGGTCATCCTTCAAGTACAACACTTACATTATGGCTCTATGGCTCTTTTTTTTTTTTTTAGCCGACCCATCTTCATCAAAATTCATTGTTACGTATACATTTTTTTTTTTTTTTTTTTTTTATGACTTGTTAGACCTCAAACCTAAACCTATACTCACTAGACCTTTGTTTTTCTCCAAATCCATCTATTCGGTACAGTTTCCTGACACAAACACTATGCAAAAACTTGACCCCTCACCCGCTTAAATCTGTAGCTTCAATATGCGCTTATCACTAAACTTAGAAAAATCTTCAGGTATGCTGTCCAGTTTACAAAAAAATAAATCTAAGATTTTCTTCATTTGCATCCTTAAAACTTTTGAATATTTAAATAGTTTCATTACTGGTTAAAATACCCACATAAGAAAATATTCTAATATCACATAAAGTTTAAATTTGATAAAAGAACAAGATTTCTTAAGCTTTTACCTCAAGGGTGTAGTCAATTCTTTTCTACTTCAATCTTTTGGGTAATCTCCTCTCTCAAAATATCCCTCCTTATACGTTGATTTAATAAGCTTATATATAGTTAGGGTTCAACCTTATTTTTTAAAAACTCCCTTATAATTAGAAATTATAAAATTGGCCACACAAAAAATTTACTTAAATATCCCTCCTTTTAAATCTTTTTTTTTTTTTTTTGAGGAGTTTTACAATCTCCCCTAGTTATAAGAATTCAGTCATCTGAATTCATCACAAACTGAACCAATTTATCATGCTTCTGCTGCGCTACTCTAAAGCCACAATCATATTGGTCTATACAAATTTATCTCCCATCACCACAGTAAGAGAAATTAAACTATGAAGAATTCCTCATTTTTTATTTTTATTTTTTTTTATGCTTATCACTCGACCCGAATTGCACTATAATTTACCTCCATGGTGAATATAAATTTCAAAACCTACATGTTCAAGTAAACCCAGTAAAAAAACAATAGTTTCTACAATATGTAATCTCCAATAATTCTAAATGGTGAAGAAACCTCCAAGGTTGTGATAAAAGAAAACCACAATCAAAGTCTACCGCAAATCATTATTCTCTGACATCCCATTGAGTTGTACATTACTTCCACTTAAATATAAGTTCAAAACTATTTCACAACATATGCGTAGACTTTTCCTTCCTCAAAATTTGTAAAATAAAAATTTCCAAAGCAAATGGAGCCATGAAGCTTCTGCCACATAATCTCTTACTCAATTACCCATAGTTTAAGAACAACTATATTACAAAAAATATAAGATTTTTTAAAAATATACATATCTCTAGTCTAAATAGCTCTCTAAGTTCCTTTCAATATGAATAAAAGTTCCAAGGCCCATTCGTTTAGATTAACCACAATAACTGATTTTCCATCAATTTTTAATTTCAACAAAATTCCAAGGCCTAAGTAGTCTCCAAAAATTACAACTAGGGAAATCCACAATTTTGAGATTCACCATAGACCATTGAATATTAGCATCCGTTTAATTCTCTACCTCAAAATCAAGTAGTGCATCCAAAGTTCCAATCCTTCCTAAGTTCGAAACAAATTTACAACATATGCGTATATCACTATATCTTTTCTACCTCAAGTTTTGAAAGATAGAAATTCCAAAGTGTCCATAAATAATCTATTGAGTATTGATATAAGGGTCTGTCATAGAACGTCTATCTTAATCATAAATTATCTTCACAAATAAGTAACATTTATTCACCTTTAATCTCTAGATGATACTTGGGCTGGAACTCATTGAAGAGATGGGTTCCTTATAATTACATTGCCTATTATGAAAACAAGTCTCTAAGTATACATCGGCTAGAAGGGAATAGTCCATGAAGTATCTCAAAGCCCTTTTTATTATTATTATTTTTTTTAAACTAGCAAATAATATTGTCCTAGCAGCCTAGAACTTAGAGTACAATGCAACTTTATAATTATTAACCACTTTTCAATATGAAATAAATGTGCCACAACTGACTATAATTCAAATTGTAATAGTCTTTCAAAATAAACTCTCTTGCCATCCCAAAACCTTCAATATCCAATCAAAATTATGGTTCACTTGTCCAATTCAATACTACTACGTTCTTGTGTTGTATCCACCTTATTTTTAAATTGAGCCAATCCATTAACTCTTATCAGTTAAAATTCAAAGAATTACATTTTTGGCATCAAAAATTATCACCCAGGATATCAAAAATTATCGCCCAGGATATTAAACAATCCTCCAAGTCCATAGAAAGAAAATTAGGACCTCAAACTTCTAAGTAACAGAACATGTCTCAAAAACATTTAGGGACTACCTCACACATAAATTAGGCTATGGTAATCCATGTAGGTCAATGCTAACAAGGACAATGATCCAAAAGAAGGTCGGTCCTTAACATTAGAATCCAAGGAATTCCACCAATATATTGTTGAATTCTTTAAACACCCTTAGAATTTATATAATAACATATAATATAATGTGAACTACAATAACCACAAATTGATTTTCCCTTACACTACAAACTTTCCATTAATTTCCTAACTCCATATAAACTAAAATCAAGGAATCATAGCTCTAACATCAAACCTTAACCCCAAAATAAAGTTCTGCAATAGTCAATTCCTAATAATGATTAAGCACTCCAAATTCTAAATAGGACATATAGTAAACTATCATTCAATAATTAAACCTTTGAGAATCTCCTACAGATCAAACTAACCTTAGGTAGGTTGATTATATTAGGCAAAACTATCAAATGAGTTTTCAAAAGATCAGTCACAAAACAGCAGGAAGATTTCCTTTGCTTGTTCTTTTCTCACTCTCTTTTCCTTTTAATAAGAAGAAGAAGTTTTAATAACCAATCTGATCAATTACGAAATTTTCAAGAATAAAATACACCCATTTAATACTAGTATAAGATCATAGAAGTATATCAATTAAAATCCTCCCTTTTGTATTTATAAGTCACGTATGCATAACCACATAGACATAAATATCAAATCCTTTAAATATGACCTAACAAATCATCATATGATGGAACCACACTTACACTTCTCATCAAGTCATCAAAAGAACACTTTCTATGACCTAATAACCTTCATAAACAATAACTAGAATTGTAATGCCTAAGGTGTAGATTTCATTCTAAATCAAAACCTAGCATAAATCTATAAGATCATAACCTAAGCTCTGATACCATTAAAATTGTCACGCCCCGAACCCAATTATAAAGACAAGCACGTGACAACTGCCGCACGCTTATAAAGTAAGAACCCTACAAGTGTACAAAGCCTTCTTAGCAACTAAAATTTATCCTCAAAAATTAAATCAAATAAATCCAAAATACCTCAACAATTTCTTTATGAATAGATCTCCAATAATTTAAAAGGAACAAAATCCAAACCTAATGTACATAATGCCAATTGGCCAATAAATATAACACTATTAGAAGACCATCCAATCCCAAAATCACTAAGCTTCTTTCCTGCTCACAACACAACATCAAAACTCCCAAAACTTGCTATTCTTCACAATCTGAAACTGGAGGGGAAAAGGGAGTGAGTTGACAACTCAATAAGTAACCAAAGTCATAATAAGTTCTATCAAGCAATAGATGTGTAAAGTAATAAGATGTAATATGAGTCTTCAAAATTTATAATATACTATGGGTTTTCAAAAATAATTAAAGAAGTTTCATAGTCTTAAAATAATAAGTTGCAAATAGATCACATATTTTAATCTGACAAATATATCATAGATGGTTTAGAAAGTAGTCAGTTTTCTATATATCAAACCTATAACTTACAATACGTTCCAAAAAAAATACCTAAACAATTTTAATGACTCAAATTAGTTCAAATACTCAAACATTTCCAAAATCACATATGTAGTTTTAAGGACTCAAAATAATTCAAATACTCAAATGTAATTCATATTCTTAACAATCTTATGACTATGGTCACGCTATATCCCCATGACTGGGCATCAGAGTACCAATGAATAACCCCCATTGGTTTGGGTATCAGAGTACCAATGAATAACCCCCATTGGCTGGGTATCAGAGTACCAATGAATAACCCCCATTGGTTTGGGTATCAGAATACCAATGAATAACCCCCATTGACAGGGTATCAGAGTACCAATGAATAACCCCCATTGGCTGGATATCAGAATAAATTCACAGTCAGATTGTTCATAATCATATATATGAAATCATAGTTTCCAACAAAAATATATCTTATTCAAATACATATGTATATAATATCATATATTCAATATTCAAATCTATTCGTGATATTTCTATAATTCTTTACTTTAAATCAATATAGCTAAAAAACAATTAAACAAAATACATCACATATTAAGTAATCAGATATATTTGTGATAATTTTTTACTTGAAATCAGTAATACAATAGAAATAAAATTGTAACAACTGTAGAAAATTTTCAGTAATTAAAATACGCAAAATAAAACCAATTAGGATAAGATTACTTACCTCAACTAGCTCACCACAAAGAACTTTCCCCTAACACTTTCTCTAAGATCCTTAGATCTCACCTAATAAATTTACAGGCACCATTTACTCAATAATCAAATAATTCAATAAAGACTTATAATGGTATCTGACCGGAAGAAAGACTATTAAAAATATCCCATATTTATCTGCTTATCTTACACCAAAATTCCATCAATCATAATATTTTTCTATATATATACATATATATATATATATATATATATATATATATATATATATTCTGCCACCATTAATGCCTTAAAAGATAAGACTATAGCTCTTAGTGCTATATTACACTAGGAAGACAAGGACGTGGGTCATCCTTCAAGTACAGCACTTACATTACAACTCTTTTTTTTTTTTTGGTAGCCGACCCATCTTCAACAAAATTCACTATTACATATACCTTTTTGTTTTATTTATTTATTATTTTTTTTACGACTTGTCAGACCTCAAACCTAAACCTATACTCACTAGACCTTTGTTTTTCTCCAAATCCATCAATTCGGTACAGTTTCCTGACACAAACACTGTGCAAAAACTTGACCCCTCACCTGCTTAAATTTGCAGCTTCAATATGTGCTTGTCACTAAACTTAGAAAAATCTGCAGGTACGCTGTCCAATTTACAAAAAAAAAATATAAGCTTTTCTTTGTTTGCATCCTTAAAACTTTTGAGTATTTAAATAGTTTTATTACAGGTCAAAATACTCACATAAGAAAATATTCTAATATCACATAAAATCTAAATTTGATAAAAGAACAAGATTTTTTAAGCTCTTACCTTAAAGGTGTAGTCAATTTTTCTCCACTTCAGTCCTTTAGGTAATCTCCTCTCTCAAAATATCCCTCTCTATACGTTGATTTTATAAGCTTATATATAACTAGGGTTTCAACCTTATTTTCTAAAAACTCCCTTATAATTAGAAATTATAAAATTGGCCCCACAAAAAAATTTACTTAAATATCCCTCCTTTTAAATCCTTTTTTTTTTTGTTTTTTGTTTTTGTTTTGTTTTGTTCATAATCATATATATGATTATGATTGTTCATAATAACCACCATTGGCTGGATATCAGAATAAATTCACAGTCAGATTGTTCATAATCATATATATGAAATCATAGTTTCTAACAAAAATATATCTTATTCAAATACATATATATAATAACATATATTCAATATTCAAATCTATTTGTGATATTTCTATAATTTTTTACTTTAAATCAATATAGCTAAAAAAAAATTAAACAAAATACATCACATATTAAGTAATCAGATATATTTGTGATAATTCTTTACTTGAAATCAGTAATACAATAGAAATAAAATTGTAACAACTGTAGACAATTTTCAGTAATTAAAATACGCAAAATAAAACCAATTAGGATAAGATTACTTACCTCAACTAGCTCATCACAAAGAGCTTCTCCCTAACACTTTCTCTAAAATCCTTAGATCTCACCTAACAAATTTACAGGCACCATTTACTCAATAATCAAATAATTCAAGAAAGCCTTATAATGATACCCGACCAAAAGAAAAACTATTAATAATATCCCATATTTATCTGCTTATCTTACACCAATATTCCATCAATCATAATATTTTTCTATATATATATATATATATATATATTCTGCCACCATTAATGCCTTAAAAGATAAGGCTATTGCTCTTAGTGTTATATCACACTAGGAAGACAAGGACGTGGGACATGCTTCAAGTACAACACTTAGAGCATCCACATCCGGATCTCAAATCCTATCTTATTTTACCATCCCAAAAACCTACTTTATTACTTATACCATATCATTTTTCAACATACCCAACATCCCAACTTTTATTTTCCTATTCTACTCATTAAAATAATATTTTTATACAATAAAATAACATATCCCACAATTACCATCATTTACAATAAAACACATTATTTAATCTTTCCCTCCCTTTATTTCTGTTCAACAACCACAACCACTAGCACCGACTCACTACACCGCCACTGCCACCACCAGCACCGACTCACTACACCGCCACTGCCACCACCAGCATCACCTCATAATTTACCGTCAACACCCACCAAAAAAAAAAAAAAAAAAAAAAAAACCTGGGCAGCAAACCCACCCTGCCACCCACTGACCCAAAAAACCACAATCACCACCACCGACGCATTACACACCTGACACCACCACCGCCACCACCAACAACACCCATAATTTTTTCCGTCAACACCACAAAAAAAAAAAAAAAAAAACCCAGGCAGCAAACCCACCCTGCCACCCACTGACCCAAAACCCACTCCGACGGAGCCATAGACACCCACCCCACCGTCGACCCACCAGCCACAACTACTTCCACCACCTCCACCGTCGGCCCACCAGCCATAACCACAAACCCCAGTAGCTAAAAAAAAAAAAAAAAAAAAAAACACAATCCAATGGCAACACAGCACAGCCAAATCCAGCCAAATCAAAATCAAAACCAAAATCAAAATCCTAAATCAAAATCAAAATCCAAAAATAAAATCCAAAATCAAAAATCAAACCCATCTGTTCTCGCAAAACCCAAACCCAAACCCATCTGTTCTCACCGGCAGCGATGGCGAGAGAGAGAGGGTCGCCCGTCGCCCGTCATCATCGTCATCATCTTCGACCCAAACGCCAAACGCCAAACACCACCCAAACGCCACCCAATCGCCACCCAAATTCGACCCTCACGCCGGAAACCCACGACCTCCACGCCTCCACCACAGCTTTTCTGATCAAGCCTCCACGCCGTTGCCTCCATTCCGTTGAAGAAGAGAGAGCAGGAAGAAAGTGAGAGAAAAGAAACAGAAAAAATGAGAGAGGAGAGAGTACTTTACCGGGATAAATGAGAGAGGAGAGAGAAATGAGGTATTAAAAAATTATTTTTTTTTATAACATTCAGCTACAGTACCATCTTACATTTGAGATGGTACTGTAGCTAAATCCCAAATTTGGAATTGGCATATTGGATATGGCCTTTCCATTGTTGGGTAGTTTTGGGGCTTAAATGCCAAATGTTCCTAACATTTGGCATATAGAAGCCCCAATGTTGATGCTCTTACATTACAACTCTTTTTTTTTTTTTTTTGGTAGCCGACCCATCTTCAACAAAATTCACTGTTACGTATACCTTTTTGTTTTATTTATTTATTATTTTTTTTACGACTTGTCAGACCTCAAACCTAAACCTATACTCACTAGACCTTTGTTTTTCTCCAAATCCATCAATTCGGTACAGTTTCCTGACACAAACACTGTGCAAAAACTTGACCCCTCACCCGCTTAAATTTGCAGCTTCAATATGTGCTTGTCAGTAAACTTAGAAAAATCTGCAAGTATGCTGTCACGACCCAAACCTATATCTCAGAGTTTAGAACATGATCGACATGTTAATATCAAGTTTATCTTAATATTAATACGAACCAACCTAAATTGAAGGTACATATTAAGAATTGTTTCTTGAATTCCTACTTATTTTCTTGCATAAAAGACAATATATACAAAAATAATGGCAACCCTGAAATTTCATTTCCTTCGAACTTGGAAAAATACCACCAGGCTGAAACTTAAGATATTCAAGTAAAAATTACATAGCTAAACGTTTAGCAAAACTCTTATTACAAACCTAACCCCCAAGACATACAACTGGGGTTCAAAACAAACTAAAGTACCGAATTACATCTGTGCTCAAAGGATCAAGTACATCTTGATTCCTTCTATACAACAAAAGAGCTAACTGCTATACAACAAAACTCTACATTCTAACAAAACGAGAAAACACAGAATCCTTGCCACCTCTAATACTCTCGCTGCTTTCAGGAAGAACCTATGCACTAAAATATAATAGGGTGAGCTGCGAAACCCAGTAAGGTTTTAAAGCTCCATAGGCCTTTAATAAGAATGCATGTAAATCAAATAGTTTATGGATATGCCAGCTTTGATCAAATAGCCTTCATACTATTCATATTGCTTTTAAATAACTTATGAACTTTTCAGATAAAAATATTTCATTTTCCTTTCATATAAAAATAAAAGGACATAATAAGGAACATACATATAATTCCATAACCTTATCTTAAAAAAAAAAAACTATAAAATGCTTCATCATAAACTTCTTTTCATGAGAGCTTTTAATTTTCATAATGCATTTAAACAAATCATTCTTTAATGCTCAATAACATAATATAGCTATTCATAACATATTGGTTAGTCCATATTTGATAAGTCTGTACAGAGAAGGCCTCATCACATTTGGGTAACCTCGTGTGCATGATATTGTCCTCTTTGAGAGGCTCGATGGCACATTTCCTCAAGGTTTTATTCCTCCCCACCGTCCGTACACATTGGGGAGAAGGCCTTATTCAGATTAGAGTCACGGGCAACCCCATTTCCTCTACTTTAAATGGCCTAGAGTTATGAGCAACCCCATTTCCTCTACTTTAAATGGCTAAATAGATAACATTTTTCATGAAAAGCCAATAATTAACCCCTATTGGCTGAGTTCAGAACATAACAATGGAATAACCCGAACGCTATAATTTTCTGATAACTATGCTTTTACATAATTATTTCATAATAGTAGCATATCCACTTCATTCTCAAATATTATGTTCGTGATATAAGTACTAGCATTAATATGCTAAAATTATCATATACATAAGATTGAACAACTCACGAACATATACTTTACTTAAATCATGATTTTATGTAATATCTCTAATCAAAAAGTTTTAATGCATAATAGTTTTCGAAATAATCTTTATACTTATTAAAAGCACACGTCACGAGTCCCTTACCTGAAAATAGAAGGCGCGAGAGATTGTACACGAGGAGCTCAAGTGTCCGTGTTCTCGTTCTCGCCACCTAAACGAAAAAAACAAAACTTATTACAAACAAACTCTTCCTAATATATAAACTTATACCTCAATCACTACCGAACTCTCAAACTCAAGAAAATCTTAATTCCCATCACATAAAGTTCCCCAAAACATATGATACAATCATCAAACACATTTTGCAGCCAAACCATAGAGAAACCAATCCATAAAATTTATATATGCTTAAAACATACCAAAGGATGAGTGTATTAAATTATAGCTCAAAACATACACCCTAACTTGAGAATTAAATCCACAAAGTTAGGTGTAGCATATATTGTTCACTGCTCATTACAGCCACATATGCTCCATTTGTAAAATACAAACAGGCTGTCCACACACCTCCAATTGTCATGAAATTTTATAGAACTACTCCCCTGTATGTCCAGTATAAACCATAAAACTTTCGGAGTCAAAGAATTAACCCATGATTTACAAAAAATCACACAAGACAGTATACTCAAATCTGTCCTGACAGAATTTCTTGCAACTTACAAATTAAACCACTATTTTTATGTTCATCCAAATGCTGTGAGACCACTTCTATAACAACCATATGTATCTTAGAATTCATAAAAACTACTCCTAGCATTCTAATTCACAGAATATGATTTAATACATATTTTTCTTGTTGTAAACATCAAATCTGTCACAGAGACAGCTTCAGTACATATTCTTACAAAATCATCAACAAATAGCAATAGGCCTTAATTTCATTTGGATATTTTTATACCTATATTATACATATTAAAATACCCTAATAAGCATTCAATAGACCACAATATCATCAATATTTCAAGTAACTAAAACAGAATCACCAATTCAACTTCCAAAAACAGAGTAGAGAACAAAGAGGGAAAATAAGCAAACAATTATACTAGCCAAATACACAAAATCAGATGAGGTTTAACTTACTTACCCACACACTTTGAAGATGAAACCTTAGGGTTAATTGTTTAATTTCTTCTTTAAAGAAACTAGAATTTTTGGTGAGAAAGGAAGGGAGAGATGTTGCCGTGTAAGGAAGGAAGAAGAAAGAAGAACAAAGAAAGGGGAAAATGAGCTGCTGGACTTTCAGGTCTGAGGCAGCCAGCAAAATAGGATAAGAAGGAGACTTTTGGGGCACAAAAGAAGACAAGAAATGTGGACAAATTAGGGTGGGATACGTGGGATGCTAGGGAAGAAAATATCCCACCCCTTTTCAACTTTTTTTTTCTTTGCATTCACACTTATTTACAAGAATAATATTATTTTACACACATATATATATATATATATCTTTACCTTTATAGAGTTATACCCATCACATTAAAATAGCATAAATGTTCTATAATATCACAAAATCAAAGTTTCATGTACTTAAAAGTAATTAAGATAATGACATGCATATAAACCCATAAATTAATTAAGCAATTAGGTTGGGGTGTTACATACGTTGTCCAATTTACAAAAAAAAAAATCTAAGCTTTTCTTTGTTTGCATCCTTAAAACTTTTGAATATTTAAATAGTTTCATTATTGGTCAAAATACCCACATAAGACAATATTCTAATACCACATAAAGTCTAAATTTGATAAAAGAACAAGATTTCTTAAGCTCTTACCTCAAGGGTGTAGTCAATTCTTCTCCACTTCAGTCCTTTAGGTAATCTCCTCTCTCAAAATATCCCTCCCTATATGTTGATTTAATAAGCTTATATATAGCTAGGGTTTCAACCTTATTTTCTAAAAACTCCCTTATAATTAGAAATTATAAAATTGGCCCCACAAAGAAATTTACTTAAATATCCCTCCTTTTAAATCCTTTTTTTTTTTTTTTTTTGGGTATTACACTCTCACATGCAACAAAGCTACTCTACCACTCCTTTTATAAAGGGTGTCACTCCTCTTTGTTTATTCCTTTTTCCAATGTGAGACTACCACTTTGAACATAATTGTTGCACCTCCTTATTATTCTTCTAGTCATTGTGGGATTCCAAAACCAAAGAGGAATTCTCTAACCTTCTCCTTTCATAGAGCTTTGTTGGCATTTGCATTTTTCTCTCTCTACCATATCTCTCCAAAAAAAAGATTATTTTTCTTTTGCCACCTTATTTCTCCAATAAGTATTTACACAATCATTAGTGGCAGCTTTCACACTATTGAAATAGGCAACTCTCTTTATGAATAACACATCATAGTAGCTTCAAACTAAATAAGTAGCATTTTTCACTATTTTTTTTATCAAGTATGAAAATTACAAAATTTTTCTAGACTTCTATTAGTGCTTGACTTAAAAACTTAAGGTTTTCGATGAATAATTATTTTGTGAACTTAACCTACAAGGGATTTTAAGTGCTAAAACAAAAAATACAGTGCATACATGAATTTTATATATTGACACCATAATTTGCATTTATCTTAGAAGAGTCATGCACTTAGTTATACTACACACACTTTTCAAGTTTTTCCATAATGTCAAGCATATTCTAAGTCAAGCAAAAAAAAAAAATGCTAAAATTCATGTAATACACCTCAAGACTAACATTATATATATATATATATATATTTATCTTTTTGAAAATTTTGAATTTTTTTATTTATTTTTATTATTATTTTATAATATAAAAAATTCAAATAAAAACAAACCAAAAATTGAAAATAAAAATGTCCTCAAATAATTGAAAGAATTAAACTAGGGACAATGTAAACAACATTCACTTCAGAAAATCTTTTCTCACCCACAAAACACGAGTTTTTGGCTTTGTAGGTGAAAGTCGTGAAAAAATAGAGTGTATTCAGGGGGTGGGGGAGGGGAGGATTATTTTGAGAGGGAGACCAATTTTAAAATTTTCTTTCAAAAATTGACAAGCTTAAATTTTTCAGAAGCTTACCAATAAATTTTTTCTAGACTTGTGACTTGGGTTACTTGATATGTAGTCCTAGATTGAAACACACAATTTATTTGATTCATCCAATCTTATAATCAATGCCTCCTTTTCAACTTTTACCCCTTTTAAATCTTCCTAGAATTTTTTTTTTTTTAGCAATTTTCATAAATTTAGATAATTCCTTATGGAGAGTTTCAAATACAATAGCATAATCAATAAAATCAACATAATCATTAGCCTTCTTTATTTAAATTTTCAAAGTCATGAGCAACAAGACACTTAAGATTATCTATGATAGTAGGAATCCAAGATCACACTCGGGACATTAATTCAATCAGAAAATACTTGCTATGATATCACTTGTTTGGTTTTAGGCCCTTGTTATAATAGTAATTATTAACTAGTTTTAAGGCTAAGTTGTTCATTAGATTAATTAAACAACATTGGTTAACTAATCAATCACCAATATTGAGCAAGACAGAAAGTGCAATGGAAAATACATAACACATCAATATGGTAACCAAGGGAAAACCAATTGAGTAGAAACTCCATAGTAGAAATCATAGAGAGATTTAACCTATCAATCCCAAGGTAGAACAAATCCACTTACTGATTAGAAGTTTTAAAATATTGAATAACCCTATTCCTAGTAAAACTTAGTAAAGTTACCTAATGTAGCTTTGAGTCCACTAACTTATTGTTAGTAAACTTTGTTGAATGCAAACCTCTAGTCCACAACTCCAAGAACCCACTTGAAGATTTTGATTCTAGCAACTATGTTAACTGGATGCAACATAAACTTCAACAACATTGGATTTTTTAGTTTCTTCAAAGAATTTTACCGGTAGAAACTTTGAGAGAGCTTTGGATACAAAAACCCTAGATACAAAACAAGCAGCTCTTTACTCTTTATAATTTTGTCCTATTAGGTCTCTATTTAGTCTGGCTTAAGTGGCATGAAACCCTAGAAGCTTGGATAGTGGGCTGGGCTTGAAATTACAATTTGATCTACGTTGTTTGATTGATCGACTTAAGTGCTCAATTGATCAAAAACATATACTCTCCATCAATCAACTAGTTGTTGAAAACTATCAAATTTAGAAAAATTTGACAGTAAAATATAGAATATGGTAGTCTTCAAAAATAAAATAGGGTAAATTATGAGTTTGGTCTCCAACGTTTATGCTATGTGTCAATTTGGTATCTAATGTTTCAAATGTGTTAGTTTAGCATCTAACCTTTTTATATTGGGTCAAAAATAGTCTCTACCATTAAATGAAGGATGAAAAATGCTGATGTGTCTAACGGTGATATTAAAATAGTATTTATATGCCACTTGAGTTGCCATGTGGACAACCATGTGTCCTTAATTTTAAAAATTAAGGGTCTGTTTGGATGGAGGGGGAAAGGAGGGGGAGTGGAGGAGAGTAGAGTAGAGTTGGCTAAAAATAAGCTAATTTTGGGCTAAATCTACTCTACTCTACTACCCTTCACTCCTCCTCAATCCAAACGGACCATAAAAGAAAAAGAAAAAAAAAGCTTCTCCCCATATCTGAAACCTCACTGTCCCAATCTCGTATGTCAACGTTGCCTTCATCCTCCCCTGGCCATGGCCTGCATCTACTTCCTCCTCTTCATCCTCCCCTGGTCATGGCTTACATCTACTTCCTCCTCCGCAAACGTCATAGTTGTAAGTCAAGATCTATTAGCTTGGACGAATTGAGTAATCTCTTAAATTACTAGCATGGAAAACCAATTTGGTGCTTGTTTGGAAAAGTACAAACCTAACTGATTATTAGTGGGATTTGACAAAACTTAGTTGGGCAATTGGCCGTTGAAATAATATTATTAAAAAAACAAATATTACAAGAAATAAACGCAAGCATTGGGCTTGAGATAGGGTCCATTTGGGACTAATTTATTTATTTGAAATTGAAAACTTTTTATTGAAAGTACTATTAAAAAAAAAAAAAAAACTAAAAGGTAGCTAAATAGTACAATGAAATCCATAAATAATATTAAAAAGTGCAATGAGACCTATGAATAATACCAAAAAGATGCTAAAAACTCAAATAAGCTAAAGCTTGCATCACATCCCAAATAGTCTCCAATATATATGAGTTCCTATAAATCAAAAAGTAGTTGCACATGCAAGAATGGAGGAGGGAGGACGCTAGTGGAGATTGGGAGAGTGAGGTTTCAAATTGGGAGATTAAATTTTGTTTTTTGTTTTTTGTTTTTTTAATTTTAAATTAAGGATGCGGGCAACGCAAATGACATATGAATAATATTTTAATATCATCGTTAGACCATGGTTTTGAAATCTGGACCGTTCAAAGAATCAAAGAAAAAGAGGTTCAACATTTTTAAGGTCAGTCCTAGGTTGAATCGAGGTCGAACCATAATTACGTCATAATAAATTTAATAATTATTTAATACAAAAATAAATTTTAAATATGTAAAATTATGTAATATTGACTAAATCAATATTTATAGAAGTTCAAATATATCTTAATTCAAGATAAAGATGGTAATTGTTATAATTTATTGCATACATATTCTCTTACTATTTAAAATATTTTAACAAATTGTATCTAAAATATAATAAATTAATATAACTAAAAGAACTTAAGATAAAAATAAGAGAAAAAAAAGAAGCTAAAAGAACTCAAAGAGTCATGAGATCTCATGAGACATTGATTTTAAGTTTAAAATAAATAATTAAAAACATCCAAGTATCCAAGTGTTATTAAACTCGGCTCGACCCGGCCCGGCCGCTCGGACCGGTGATCTAGTGACCTAGTGCATAGACTGGGCTAGTTGATCAATTGGATTGGAACAGTACATGACCTAGTCAAAACTGGTGCAACCTGGTGGGTTTTAAGCAACACGTGTGACCTAGTTGGGTTTTATTAACCCGACCGGGTTTGTGAATTGTGTAAAAGTACATTAATAGTTTTACTTTATTGACTCTTTTATTGTTTAAATGTGTGATAATATGATAATTCAAACAAGAGAAAACCTAAAAAAATACACAAAAAACATTGTTCCCTGCAAATTCACACATTGTAGTTTGTACATATACCATTACTTTTCAGTTTTCAATTTTCACGATTCTCCAAACCTATAGCTACGACCTTTTACTGTGCATCAATTTTGTGTGCTTTGAAGTCTGAATAAATGTACTTAGCCACTAATTAGCATGTAAGTATAATCATATGACTCTATGCCATCAATTATCTGCTTTTGTTTAGGTTTATTTATTTATTTTTATACTTTATTTGTTGATTGCTTTTAATTTTAAGCATCTTTTGTTTAATTTTTTTTGTCATGTACAGTGTGAGTGTGTGACATTGTGACAATTGTTTCTTCTTTGAGTTCTGACTATTTTTTTGCTTTGAATTTGTTTATTGCTTTAGGCTTTAGTTGACCTTAACTTTATTGCCAAATATAAATTAAAACTGATGAGGATAATTTTTTATCAATCGACATAGGGTACCAAACGATCCTCACTTGATTGTCGGCCTTGTGCTTGTAATCGATCCTCAAGGAGTCATCAATCCTATGGATCATTGGGTTGGGTTCAATGTCGATCCAACCCCTTTTTTGACGATCCAGTGCCCTAGGGTTCCATATGGAATTCACGTGGAACCCACTCATATGTCCATACATGGAAATAATTTGCACACCACAACCAAAGATCCTACCACATAATCAGATCTTCCCTATATGGGAAGAAGATCCCCAAGATCTTAGGATCCTTCTTTTCATAAGGAAGTTCCCCTTGTATCAAGGGATTCAAGTCAGCTCTCCGCTACTATATAAATAGCAAACCTAACCCTTTTTAGGTACACAAATTCTCCTTAGCTCTTGCACTCTTGAGTTCTTGGACATTCTTATATCACTGACTTAACCTTCGAAGGGTCTAGGAGTGTGCAAAAAATCGACAAAATGAAAAAACCACTTCAAACCGACTGAATCGTTGAAAAAATTTCGGTTTGGTTTAGGTTCAGTTCGGTTTCAGTTTTATTATATTAAAAACTGAAAATTTCGGTTCAATTTTCGATGGCAGATTTTCATGCACCGAACCGACCGAACCAAACCAAAATATATTATTATATTATATTTAATATAAATTTTGTAAATATTTGAGCTTTGGGCCTTTGTTATTATATATTCTTTGCTTTGGGCCTCCGTTGGTTTATATATACTTTGGGCCCACATCATTTTTATTTTAAAACATTTGGGCCTTTTTTTTGTTTAAATGATCAGATCAATCATCAAATCCGGCCCTAGCTAAGCTTAATAGCTTTTCATTTTATCTTTTTAAACATGGCATTTTAAAATCCATTAGATTAACTAACTATAATTAAACTAAGTAAATATCTATTTAAACTAATTAAACTAAAGCTAAGTAGATTATAAAAACAAAAGTTAGAAAACCCTACCTTACATGCCCCACACTTTTCTTCCACTCTCACATTTAGACATCCTCCATTCCATAGTCCTTCTCACGTCGAATCTGCCTTTGCCACCAGCTTTACATGCCGCCCTCCCCACGTTGGCTTGATCATCGGCTTCTCATCTCACAGAGACTCTCTTTTGAAAATCTCGATAACCCTTTCTTTGTTTTGTGTTTTGGGTTTTGTTTAATACTTTAGGGCTTTGAAAATACTGAATCTCTGTTTTGTAGTAACAACATAAGATCAAGATGTTTATTTTTTCAAGTTTTATATGTAAATAAAGTTAGGGTTTTGAAAAAATTGATAACCCATGTGCTTGGCTACTTGTGCTAGTTGGTTTCTTTATTAAAGTTAGCTACTTGCCTTTGTCTCATGTGCTTATTGAAAATCTCGATAACCTTCTCTTTGTTTTGTATTTTGGGTTTTGTTTAATACTGAATCAATAAAGTTAGGGTTTTTAAAATACTGAATCTCTGTTTTGTAGTAGCAACATAAGATCAATATGTTTATTTTTTCAAGTTTTATATGCAAATAAAATTAGGGTTTTGAAAAAATTGATAACCCATGTGCTTGGCTGCTTGTGCTAGTTGGTTTCTTTATTAAAGTTAGCTGCTTGCCTTTGTCATATGTGCTCGTTGACTCCTAATATATAAAGTTAGTTGCTTTTTTGTTTATTTATTGTTGGTATATTTTTGTTTATTTTTGTTGACATGTTGTGAATTTGTGACTGTGATGTTGAGTTGTTATTTTCTTATTGATGTTAGAGATTTGAAAAAATCAATAACCCCATGTGCTTAACTGTGTTGTTAGTGTATTTGTTAATAGTTGATTGTGATGTTGGGATATTTGTTTATTATTGCTTTGATGTTGATGTGTTTATTATTATCTTATTGACGTGTTTATTGTTAGCTTGTTCCTGTATACTAGAGCCCTTGTCATTCTTTTTTTTTTTTTTTTTTTTTTTTTTTTTTTGACTTGTTATGTTATTGTAGACTAGAGTAGAGTGAAGAGTCCTTTTCATTTATTTATTTATTTTGTTGCTAACTTATTGTGTTATTGTTACCATATTTATTTTATTGTAGGCTAGACTCATTTTGGTGTTAAATTTTTATTTTGTATTTTTTACTTTTTATAGTTGATAACGATCAAGGAATCAGTTAGTTGAACAGCACGGATTGCGATGATGTTGAGGGCTTGAAAGATAAGAAACAAGAGATCAGAGGAGACCGGGGTTGGCCGGTCACAAACCCTCCAATGGTGAAGTTAGCATTTTCTCGTGAAAGAAAGAATTCTCCTCTTAAAGAAAGATAGTGTCTGGAAAAAAAATACTTCCCTTTTTCTTGTCGAAGATTCATCCCCTTTTATAGGTTTAGGAAACGGTTATTTGTTGGATAACTTCCCCCCTTTTCACAGAGTCCGGAGCGTATAACTTGATAACCGCTACAGCGGTTATCTTTTCATGTCAAAACTGCCGTTAGGCTCATCCTAAGCGCTGTTGGACGAGTGATTGTTCATCAGTCAGTAGACGTCGTCTAGAGGTTCCTGTGGATGACAGACGGGTAGTCTATGCCTTGTGGACTAAGGACGAGTGTTCACTCCGACCCTTTATATGGACGACCTCTATGGACGAATAAGGAGTTGGTTATTTTTTAGATACCATTAGTTGCCCCCTTGTCCATGGGTCGTCTTAAGGATAATTTTAGGCTCAAAATGTGCACTTAATGCCACGTGTCACAATTTAACCGATAAACTGATGCGTCTGGTTATTTTTTTGAGGAGTATGCCACGTGTCATACTTTGGTTGGCTGTGTCGTTTTGCATCCCAAAGTTTATAGCCTATAAATAGTAGAATTCCTCCAGTACCCTTCACATTTCTGAGATTTCCTTCCCTGAGCATCCTCGTCTTAGCGCCTCGTCTAGAAGTATCCTCTTGTCCTTAGTTTCCTCGTCTAGATTTCAGGTATTTCTTTAATTCTCATCCTCAGATTTTAAGTTTTCCTAAAAATGTCTGAGACCGTTCTTTCCTCGTCTAGTAATAGTTTGAGCAAAGCCATAGACGAGTATCATGACCCAAGTAGTTTTAGTGGCTTTAGTGATATTAGTAATAGCAGCACTAGTAGTGGAGGAAACACCACGGACGAGTATGTGTCCGGTGTCCCTGGGGTACCTTTAGAGGTTTTCCAAGGACTCAAGACAAGGAGCGAGTCTAGATCCCAGGCTGGTACAAGTGCCCCCTCGTCCACAGTTCAGGACGAGGTTGAGGTAGTGTACAGTTGTGCTATAGGAATAGAATCCAAGACGGATGATAGGAGATTAGATTTGCTTAAAAAATGGTACCAAATCCCAGACAACCTTAAACCTAGGTTAGCAGTTCGTGGGGAGTGGTGTTGTCAGCCACATTTTGGGATAGGTATTTACGAAGCCTATCTTTTAGGTGGACTTAGGTTACCTTTAAATGCTTTTGCCAGAGAATTACTTACTAGGTTATGTATAGGTGTTTGCCAACTTAACCCCAATGCATGGAGATTAATTGTCTCCATGCAAGTTTTGTGGAGGGAGCTATTTGAGGGGAACCATCCTCTGACTGTGGATGAGTTCCTTTATTGTTACAAGCCTTCTGAGATCAATCAGTCCCTTGGCTTTTATCAATTCACAGCCAGATGGAAGGATTATAGATTAATTAAGTCTATAGTTTCCTCGGATAGGAATTGGAAGATGGAGTTCTTTTTCATCTCAGGTTTCTGGGCTGGACGTCCCCTCGAGGTTTCTCAAGACCCATTTCCTCCCTACACAGGAGAGTTAGGGAACCTTCGTCCTGAAGGTATGCTTATGGTTGTCATTTTGTTTTGTGTTGTACTTACCTTTGTAGACGGCTGTCTAATAAATTTTTTATTTTTTTTATTTTTTTTTATTTTTATTTTTTTGCACAAGTGCTAGACAACCTCACTTAGGCAGGTTTTATATTGAACGAATTCAAAAGGTTCGTCTGCACACTGACAGGGCTTTCCATTCTTTGGTTAGTCTCTAACATCTTGCCACTTGGGGTTTGGGTCCTAACCCGTCCACTGAAGCCCTTGCACACGAGCTTACCATTCGTAGACATAAGCTCGCCTAGTTGTTTCCCCTTTCCTCTTTTTTTGTTTGTTTGTTTGTTTGTTTGTTTGTTTTTAATACCTTTCTTTTCAGGAATAGCTACAATGAAGGAAAACAAAGGCAAAGAAGTTATGAATGAGGCAGCTGCAACTGGGCAGGAGGCACCGCCTCAATCTCATCCGTCCGTAGGTGATCAAAGAAAGAACTTATTGCTAGGGGTTGACTTGGGGAATCTTCCAAGCAGGCGTAGGGAGAAAAAGGTCAAGCACAAGTCGTCCAAGCCTAAGGACGTTCAATCCACACCTATTCCTGTTCATGAGCCTAAAGACGTCCAGATCCTTGATTCAGAGCCCAAGGGCTCTCCTATGCAAGCCCCGTCCACAATTAAGGCGCCTTCCTCGTCTCAGCCTTCTCACTAAGTACCTCAACACCTCATTGGGAATGATGATCTTGCTTGGGAAAGATTTAGGATGGCTGTGACTGATGCGGACGTATCTGCCTGCTATAACATGTCTTTGAAAGACTTCGAGCATTCTGGGGTTCATGATCTTTTCAAAGTATGTATATTTTCCCTCTTTTTTTTTTTTTTTTTGTCTCATCCTTTTTGACAAGATTCCTAACTAAACCATGATTCAGGCCATGTCCAAGTTCATTGCTGCGTCCAGGCAAGCAACTGATCTAGACAAGACGAGGGTCTTGTTAGAGAAGAGAATCAAGGAAGTGAAGGACGAGAGCAAACGGTGGGCTGAGGTAGCTGCTAAAGCCAATGAAGGGGCAAAAGAGCTGCAAAATCAGATTGAAGAGCTGAAGACTGACGTAGTGGAGAAGGACACTCGTCTTGATCACTTGCAAAAGAAGAATGACAAGCTGGGTGATCTTCTCAAGAAGGCCAAGGAAGACGCGGTTGCAGAGTTTAAGGCGTTCAAGCAGTTTATGGACCTATTGGATACTAACTATGCAGCTGGGTTTGAGGACTTGAAGATGGACGTCGTGGAGAACTTCCCCAATATTGATTTCAGCTCTATCAAACTCAATCTTAGTGGTGCTCCTACCAGTTCCCTCCTCCAGACGAGCTCAGAAGATGTTAACGTAGAGGATGATGTTACAAACCGGCCACCTCAGGATGACCAGAACACAGACGCCCCTTTAGCCTGATTATGCTTTTTTACTCTACTTTTTTTTTTCTTTTTTTAAGACTGTTGTTGTAACTTTATGTTAATCTCGTCCATAGCTTTCAGACAAGTTTCAACTTTATGTTAATCTCGTCCACAGCTTTCAGACGAGTTATCAATTTTTACTTTTAGAGGGTGTTCGGACGTTGGTCGTCCACCCTTAAAACAATTGTTTGTTTCTTTTTGTTATAACAAGGATGAAAGTTGTGTTTTTGTTTTAAATTTCTACTCATCCATGAAGGTGATACCTTATAAAGTGCTTGGAACTTTTAAGATATAACTCTTGGTGAAATACTCGTCTTGGTGAAATCCTAAATATCACTCGTCTTGAGACTTCGCCGTTTTTTAATTTCTAATGCAAATGACAACTTCGCATTTGTCCATAAGCTTGATTGCTTTAGAATGCTTTGGTTGATAAACCAAAACATCGTATTTGCATTTATCTGTCCATGCGTGGACGTGTAATATGCTTCATCCCGTCTGTTTTAGGGACGAACATTTTGTTGACGTACTATTGTCCGTTCGTGTGTGGACGTACTATGTTCCATCCTGTCTATTTCAGGGACGAACATTTTGTGGACGTGCCATTTCAAGGGAAAATTTTCTCGTCTATACTTGGACGTGCATACATTTCCCTTGTTTATTGAAGTTACATCTCCATGTCCGGAGAATTTCCTCGTCTTGGGCTTTTCGGCCTTGTTATGAGTTAGTTCAAATGAAAATAACATGGAGACTAGAAATTTACACAACATTTTGTACATAACATAAATATTGTTTACAGATAAGACATATACATATATTTATGCCTTTCTTTTTATTTAATAAGTACAAACTCCATAACTTCGTCCATAATCACAACACAGCACAAATAGTAAAGTAGTAGTATCAAACACAAACAGCATTAAGCATAAGTAGAATCATAAGTCTACAGACAAGGTCCAAGCTCGTCCATGGCCATACTTCGTCTAGGCTCACTTTTAATGATAGTACCTCCTCAAGTGCTCCACATTCCAAGGGTGCTCCAATTTCCTCCCGTCCAGGGCCTCCAAGCAGTAGGATCCTTGCCTTTTACAATTGATAACTCTGTAGGGTCCTTCCCAATTTGGGCCCAATTTCTCATGTGCTAGGTTTTTGGTTGTCGAAGAGACCTTTCTCAGGACAAGATCCCCTATGTTGAAACGCCTTGACTTCACCATTGCATCATATTGCCTAGCCATGAGGTTCTTGTACTTTGCTGTCCTATATTCTACGTCTGCCCTTACCTCGTCTATTAGATCAAGGTTTAGACGGAGTTGCTCCTCATTGTCCTTATCTTGATACATCATCACCCTGTGGTTGGCCATATGTACTTCTGCAGGTATGACTGCTTCGCTTTCATAAGCTAGCTTGAAAGGAGTTTCCCCCGTAGGGGTTCTCACCGTCGTCCTGTAGGCCCATAGAACACCAGGCAACTCATCTAGCCATATCCCCTTTGCCCCATCAAGCCAGGTCTTGATGATTTTCAACAAGGATCGGTTTGCCACTTCAGCTTGGCCATTTGCTTTAGGATGAGCGGGTGAGGAATAATGATTCTGTATTCCAAAGTGTGCGCAGAAGTCCCTGAAGAGTACATTGTCAAATTGTCATCCGTTATCAGATACCAATACCTTGGGCACTCCAAATCTACACACAATGTTCTTCCACATGAAATTTTTAACATTCTGTTGTGTGATTGTTGCTAACGGTTCAACTTCTACCCATTTGGTGAAGTAATCGATGCCTACAACTAGAAACTTCATCTGCCTTATGCCCAGAGGAAAGGGACCCAAAATGTCTAGTCCCCATTGTACGAAGGGCCACGGTGCCATCATCGGGGTGAGGTACTCTAACGGTTGCCTGGGGACGTTACTAAACCGTTGGCATTGGTCGCAGACCTTGACGTATGTTTTAGCATCAGCTTACATATTTGGCCAGTAATACCCTACACGGACGACCTTGTGGACAAGGGACCTGGCTCCTGAGTGATTGCCACATGCTCCTTCATGAACTTCCCTCAGTACGTAGTTTGCTTCGTCCGGAGCCAAGCACCTAAGATAAGGTTGAGAAAAGCCCCTCTTGTATAGCACTTCGTCCATAAGAACGTATCTAGCCGATCTCACCCTCAACTTCTTGGCTTCGTCTTTCTCTTCCGGTAGCCGTCTTTCTTTCAAGTATGATATAATCGGGGTCATCCAATTTCCTCTATTCTCCACCTGTTGTACTTCTGGGATATCTATATTTGGCATGTACTGAATTTCATCAGATTCGTCCACAAATTCATTTGCTAAAGCTTCTTTTGCTATAGTATCAGCTTCCACATTCTCCTCCTTTGGGATTTGAACGAATTCAGCCTTTTCAAATCTTTTCATAAGGCGCATCACTCTACTAAGGTATTTCCTCATCCGTTCTTCCTTTACTTCATACATTCCATTTACTTGCCCCATGACCAACTGAGAATCCCCCAGGATGAGTATAGACTTGGCTTCCATAGACTTAGCCAATTCTAGCCCTTTGAGAAGGGCTTCATACTCGACTTCATTGTTAGTTGCTTGGTACTGTAGACGAACCTTATGTTTCAATTTGTCTCCTTCTGGGGATTGTAGGACCACACCAATTCCACCTGCATGCCTTGTAGATGAACCATCCGCATGGACGACCCATCTCTTATTGCCTTTTGTCTCATCATGGCTTGGGGTAAACTCCGCAATGAAATCTGCTAATGCTTGAGCTTTTATGGCGTGCCTTGGTTGATATCTGATATCAAACTCACTGAGCTCGATGGCCCACTGAATTAATCATCCTACGGCTTCCAGTCTATTCATCGCCTTCTTGAGCGAATAATCTGTCATGACATTAATGACATGGGCTTAGAAATAATGCCTTAGCTTCCTGGAAGCGGTGATCAATGCGAAGGCTAAATTCTCCATTTGTGGGTACCGTCCTTCAGCTCCCCTCAATGCCTTACTTGTATAATACACGGGTCTTTGCACTTTATCTTCTTCTCTTATCAATGCTGAGCTTACGGCATGCAGGGTTATTGCTAGGTATAAATATAAATTCTCTCCCACTACGAACGGACTCAGCAATGAAGCCATGGTAAGGTATGTCTTCAGATCTTCGAAAACTTTCTGACACTCATTGGTCCATTTAAATGCTTTTCTAAGAACCTTAAAAAATGGCAAACATTTGTCAGTGGCTTTAGAGACAAACCTGTTGAGTGTAGCAACTCATCCAGTAAGGGATTGGATTTCTTTGGTATTTTGCGGAGGCTTCATGTCCAGTATTGCTTGAATTTTATCAAAATTAGCTTCAATTCCCCTGTGGGAGACCATAAAGTCAAGAAATTTCCCTGATGATACTTTGAAAACACATTTGCTAGGATTCAGCTTCATGTGATACTGTCTCAGCATGTCAAATGTCTCTTGCAGGTCGTCTAGATGCTTTCCTTCATCCTGACTCTTCACCAGCATGTCATCTACGTAGACTTCCACATTTCGCCCAATCTGCGGACGAAACATGTGGTTGACCAATCTTTGATATGTCGCCCCTGCGTTTTTTATGCCAAATGACATCACCTTATAATAGAATAAGTCTTGACTGGTGACAAATGATGTTTTCTCTTGGTCTGCCTCGTCCATCCTTATCTGATTGTATCCAGAAAAAGCATCCATGAAACTAAGCAACTTGTGGCCCGCAGTTGAGTCTACCAACTGGTCAATGCGCGGCAGCAGATAACTATCTTTGGGGCAAGCCTTGTTCAAGTCAGTGAAATCTATGCACATTCTCCACTTGTCGTTTGCCTTCTTGACCATTACTATATTGACCAACCAATCCAGGTAGTACATTTCCCGAATAAACCTCGTCACCATCAATTTTTGAACCTTGTCTTTGATAGCACCATCTCTCTCAAGGGCAAACACCCTCTTCTTTTACCGCACTGGCTTGGAGGAAGGACATACATTCAGACGGTGGGTAATGACACTAGGATCTATACCCGGCATGTCCTCATGACTCCACGCAAACACATCAATATTTTTCTTCAAAAACTGGACAAAGTCCTTCTTAATCTCCTCTTCTAGATCTGCTCCAACCCTGGTACACTTCTCAGGGTTATCTTCATCCAAGGAAATGTCTTCCAATGCTTCGGTAGGCTCTGCTACCACTCTCCTTTCTTCAATATTCATGGCTTGAACTTGTTCATCCATGGCCAACATGGCCAGGTAACATTCTCTTGCTGCCAGTTGGTCCCCTTGTACCTGCCCTACTACGTGTTCTGTTGGAAACTTGACTGATAGGTGGTAAGTAGAGGTAACAGCCTTCCAACTATTCAAAGTTGGTCTTCCAATTATGGCGTTATAGGAGGACGGACAATCTACCACAAGGAAGTTCACATCCTTGGTGATTTGTCGTAGGTATGCCCTCACTACCACTGATAAGGAAATAGAACCCACAGGTTGTACCTTCATTCCACCAAAACCTACTAGGGGGAGTTTACTGGACGGAGTTGGTCTCGTCCTAACCTCATTTGCTGAAAAGTTGGATAATACAAAATGTCCGCCGAGCTTCCGTTGTCCACAAGCACTCTTCTAGTTGTGTAGTCAGCAATCAGTAAGGTGATGACGAGAGCATCATCATGGGGGTGATGAATTCCCTCAGCGTTTTCGTCCGTGAAGGTGATCGTTAGTTCGTCCGTGGACCTTGCTCTCGGTGACCGTCCAGCAAGCTGGACGCTCTGCACTACCTTCAAGTATGCTTTCTTGGACTTGGATGACTGGCCTGTTGAACTTCCCCCTATAATGACTCTTATTTCTCCGAGCGATGGTCGTGATGATTCTTCTATTTTCCCTTTCATTTTCTCGTCCCTATGGTCTCGTCTAAGGAAATTCCTCAGCTTCCCTTGCCTTATGAGATTTTCGATTTGCTGCTTTAAATTGAAACACTCGTCTATATCATGACCATGATCCCTATGGAAGCGAAAATACTTGTTCCTATTGTGCTTATTGGGATCTCCCCTCATTTTCTCTGGCTACTTCAAGGAAGGATCATCCTTGATCTGCATAAGGACCTGCTCAAGTGGGACGTTCAAAGGGGTATACTGCTGGTTCCATGCTGAAGAGCCCGGCTTCTTAGTATCTCAGTCTTTCCTTTCTTCCGTTGGTCCCCTCTTTGGACGGGGGCCTTGCTCTGGATGGCGACTGGGATTTGTGTCTACTCTCTCAGACCTCTTCCTCTTCTTAGCAATGATTGTGTCTTCTGCATTCATAAAATTTTGAGCCGAATGGACAAGTTCAACCATGGACTGGGACTCTTTTTCATAGAGTTTATGTATAAACAAATCCGAATTCACCCCATTATGGAAAGCCGCCAATAGGAGCTTATCATCTGCTTCGTCCACACTCAGGGCTTCTCTGTTGAAACGGGTGATGAACGACTGTAGACTCTCGTTCTCTCCTTGCTCTATGGTCAATAAGCTAGACGAGGAATGCTTGTGTCTTTGTCCTCCAATGAAGTTATTAACAAACAACTTGCTCAACTCTTCAAAAGAACTCATCGAATTCGAGGGTATTTTGCTGAACCAAACTCGTGCTGGGCCCTTGAGGGTAGTAGGGAAGGCTCTGCACAATATTTCGTCGGGAACCCCTTGAAGATGCATGGTGGTCTTAAAGGTAGCAATGTGATCAAACAGGTCACGTGTTCCATCGTACAAATCCAGAGAAGGCAGCTTAAACTTTGATAGTAGAGGGTGACCGTTGATGGAAGCCATAAATGGGGAATCACTTCGGTGGACTAAGTCTTTTATAGGATTCGTCCTTCTCATATTCTCTTTCATTTCCTCCATGACTCTTTTCATTTGGTCCATCTCTTCCTTCAAATGTGGTACCGCTCGTGAAGTGGTACTTCTGAACTGACTTCCAATCTCAGTATTCTCTCTGTCATCATGACTCTGCGTTTTTTCTCCTCCTTCGCGTTCCTCACGCGTCTGCCTCCTTAGATAATTTCCATTCTTAACTCTTGGTTTTGGCGAGTTAACTCCGCCATTGCGGCCACCATGGATTGTACATGTTGGACAGATGAAGTCTGCATGACCGGTGCAGATTGGCGGTTGCGGTGAGGGTTGCTCGAAGCATCTCTGCTTCCCTGACGGCCTGGGCTAGTAGCCCTCGATCTGGTCCATACCAACAACTTTTTGTCAAGGAGAAGAAAATTGTAAAACAATCTTCCCACAGACGGCGCCAACTGATAACAATTAAGGAATTAGTTAGTTGAACAGCACGAATTGCGATGATGTTGAGGGCCTGAAAGATAAGAAACAAGAGATCAGAAGAGACCGGGGTTGGCCGGTCACAAACCCTCCGATGGTGAAGTTAGCATTTTCTCGTGAAAGAAAGAATTCTCCTCTTAAAGAAAGATAGTGTCTAGGAAAAAAATACTTCCCTTTTTCTTGTCAGAGATTCATTCCCTTTTATAGGTTTAGGAAATGGCTATCCATTGGATAACTTCCCCCCTTTTCACGGAGTCCGGAGCGTATAACTTGATAACCGCTACAGCGGTTATCTTTTCATGTCAAAACTGCCGTTAGGCTCGTCCTAAGCACTGTTGGACGAGCGATTGTTCATCAGTCAGTAGACATCGTCCAGAGGTTCCTGTGGACGACAAACGGGTAGTCTATGCCTTGTGGACTAAGGATGAGTGTTCACTCTAACCCTTTATATGGACGACCTCTATGGACAAATAAGGAGTTGGTTATTTTTTAGACACCATCAATAGTTGTTGACTTATTGTGTTTTTTGTTGTTTGATTTTATATTGTAGATGAATGACACACAAGAGAAATCCCAGAGGGTCAAGACAATGAAGCGGGTTAAGGGGCAACCAATGTGCATGAAGACAAAGGCAAACCCCCACTCCCACCTAAGTAGGTAATACTGGTAAAAAAAGATATTTTGTTTGGGGTCATTTCACTGTTATTGAAGTGGGGGGGGGGGGGGAACCTAGGGAAGCTTGTAACTACTGTGGCACAATCTATGCTTGTGATAGTAAGTTGAATGGCACTACAACCATGAAAACTCACATACAATCACAATGTCTGAAATATCCTTATAGGGAAGAGGAAAAAAACCAATCAACCTTAACATTCAAACCTAAAGAAGAAAGAGAAAGTAGTAGCAGACTTTTTTTTTTTTTTTTAAGAAGGAAGCAGTGGTAGACTTGTTCATATTATTTTGGTTCAATGGAACAATAATTTTAGTGGTCCACTGAAGACTAAAGTGCTGTATACAACAAATCATTGCCAATGAGAATTAAAAGGTTTTGGAGTGTTGGTGCAACCGTTTACGTACGGTCCAATTATTGCGATGAAGATTTTTATTTTGAGAAACTTATTGTGGTGAAGCTTGAAACAGTGCAACTGTGCAAGTTATTATTATTTAAATATCTGTCCGTTTCTTCTGAATAGCAATTAGACAGTGTCATTAATACCGACTACAGTCTACATACATGATTCGTGCCAACACAAGTTGTAATAAAGTTTTTTTTTTTTTTTTTTTTTTTTTTTTTTTTTTTTTTTGGGAAAGTTGTAATAAAGTTAGCATCGATTGTGATTGATCCCTCATTAGCTATACTTAGGTTTTTTTGGGCGATATTTACTTGTATTTGTGAAGGGAAAGTAAAGATTCAGTCAATCTGTGCTCCAAAAATAGAAAAAAAGATATATATATATATATATATATTTCAATCTTCACCATAAGTTTCTCAAAATAAAAATCTTCACTGCAAGAATTGGACCGTACGTAAACGGTCTAGAAGTTGCACCAAAAGTCCAGAACCTTTTAATTCTCATGCAATGATTTGTTGTATACAGCACTTTAGTCTTTAGTGGACCACTAAAATTACTGTTCCATTGAACCAAAATAAGAACAAACTTACATATGTTCAAAATTGTAGATCACATATTTTTAGCCTTTTTGCACCGTTGAAACACATTTAGATTTCAAAAAATTTACCGATGGTTATCTCTCACTTTATATATATATATATATATATATATATATATATTTAGTATATTGGTCGGATATCAAGATACTAGCACAAGCAAAATGTCCTAATCAATTTTTTTTTTTTTTTTTGGAGAAAATTCACTTATCAAAGGTCCCTTTTTGACAAGTATGGAAGAAAGTGAAAGGGGGAGCCGAAGTGTCTGGAACCCTCCAAAAAAACAGCCAAATTTCAAAGAGAATTCAACGTGAGATAAAGGAATTTACCACGACTTATCCTTTCCTAATTTATATATAAAATCTGGCTAAAAAATTTAGAAATTTTATATATATGTAATTTTCCTGAAATTTTACAACCTAAATTGATCTTTGTTGATTTTTTTGGTATGTTGTACTCCCATCCATAGTTATCAAACTCGAATATGAGGTTGACCCGACTAAAGAACTGGTTCATTGGTTTAACCAATGATTCATTAGTTGAACCATACATTAATTAATTAATATATTTTATAATTATAAAAATAAGAAAATAATGTAAATTATAACCAATAAATAAATAAAAATTATACCGTATGAAATAAAATTTAGAAAATATCAAATACTAAACATGTCATTAGTGTAAATTATCTAATATTCAAATTATATAGTAAAAAAATCTTGACACAACATATCTTATATAATAAAAATTTTACCTCAACTGTAAAAAAAATTGTATATAATTATATATAGAGACATGTAGATTATCTATTCTAATTTATATATTAAAAAAATTATAATTTTAGAGAGACCTAAAAACTAAAAAATTTAATTGTATAGAAAAGTAAATTCTAGAAGAATACGAAATCATATCATAATTTATAAATAAATAAAAAATTAATGAACTTATAATATTGTAAGGCATATCTCTTGAGGTTCATTTGATTGGAGGGATGGAAAAGTGGTCAGGAGGATAAAAAATTGGGATAGAATAAAAAAGTAGAGGGATATTAGAGATTTTAGATTTCTCTCATATTGTTTGGTTGGAGAGTGAAAAAGTGGAAGAATGAAAAATTCTTTTGTTTAGTTGAGAAGAAAAATGAGAAGATAAAAAATGTAGTTTGTATAAAATTATTCTCATGCTCCTAGTACATAAAATAAGAAATAATTTCTTTTATGTTACTTTGTAATGTGAAATCCACTGTTTTTTTAATGACAATTAGAGGTGAAAGCCAGCCACCATTTGGTTTTAAGGAAAAAAAAAAGAAAAAAGAAAAAAACCATTGCTTCATTGAATAAAACACACGTCAGTCAAAAAATAAAAATAAAACACATGTTGAAAAAAAAGAACAATGTTAACTAAGCACATAGACACAGTGGAGGCAGATTTGGTAAGTTCTCATCTACTCATCTCCTTCCCATTTTTTCTCCTAAAATCACCACAAATTAGGAATACAAGATTTTGGTGAGCCCAAGGAGAAAATACCTGAATCCTATCAAGATTTTTCTAATTTTTCACCCCAACTAAATAACCTAAAAAACCATTTTCTCTCTCTTATTTTTTGACCTCCTTATTTTTACCCCAACCAAGTGTACCCTTAGCACTAGAATAATATACTTTTGCTCTAGTACTAAAATATGTAGTAGTATAAGTAGTGCATTAGTATTGGGGTGGGTAAAACTCTAAGAAATTAAATTCGATAAGGATATGGTGTAAAACCTAAGTTTTACCCTTCCAATCCCAACATACCACATTATCATATTACATATTAAAGAATAGACAGAACATCACTTAATCAATTCTAATATCTATTTGAAAATCTAACTTAACTGTGAATTTATTGAGATGTTATTATATATGGTAGGATGTAATGAATTTTGAGTAAAAAATTGATGTGTGAATTTCTTATTGGATGGTGTAAAACATAGGTTTTACATCACATCCTTACCGAATTAAGACTCAAACTCTAAATATGTTACTTTACACCTACAAATACCAAAATCCAACCAACACCTGAGTGGGTATTCTTATACATTTTTACAACCTAAGTACAATAACATCTTAAATTTAGAAGTTATTGTAGCAGTTCTTACTTTATTTTTAATTAATTTTCTCTCTCTCCTCAAATACTTTTTCTTAGGCTTCGTTTGGGAGTCTATAAGGGAATGTAATGGAATGATCATAAGAGAATAGAATAGAATGTATATCAACAATGGAAAAGAATGGAAAGGAAAGGAATGGAATGAAATTAAGTAATCTTGTTTGGATGTTTAAAATAAAAGAATAGAATGTAAGTAATCTTATTTGAGAATAATATAGAGGGAAATGAATGTAATCATTTTATGATAATATTATTATTAGATCCTTATTTTAAAATAAAGAGTTGAATATATAGGGATATTTTGGGAATTTTAGTAAAAAATTCATTAAATCTAATTCCATTCCTCCCAATTTTGGGGGGAATGAAATTTGAGATTTTAAGGGATATAAAGAAAAATAAGTGTTCCATTCTACTCATTTTATTTCCTCCCACTTAAATTTCAAAACAAGAGAATACATTTTCCATTTCCTCCATTAAAACTCTCAAACAAGGAAATAGATTATAAAATTATTTTTTTTATTCATTTCCATTCATTCCATTCCTCCCCCCAAACGAGGTCCCTTAAGTCTCTACTTCTCTCTCATCTCTTTGCCTCTCCCCTATTCACTCTTTTGTCCCTTTCTCTCTTTGACTTTCACACTCTTTCAAACCTCTCTCCTTGGCCTTATTAGATCCATTAGGAGTGGGTTTCATTTAAAACAAAAAGTGGGTATCGTTGGCCGAATCTACAACAGGGTTCTGTCAGCCAAAATCTGTTGGGAGTGGATATCATTTCAAATCGATATAAGCAAAATCTATGTAAGATTCTAAACCTTCTTTTAAAATCTTAGTAAATCATTTTTGGTTTTAAAAAACAAAATATAGAGTTCCTCAAAAAAAAAAAAAAAAATCTATATATAATTATAATAATAAATTTACATTAACAACTATTATAATGATCACATTTTATATTTGGAAAAAAAACATTATATTAAATATGTCCATACATTGCATGAATCATTGAATAATCTATATATATATATATATATATATATAAAATCGAAACCTCTAAAACTCTTATATTTTTCTATGTCAGCGCAATATTTAAATAAAATTATCATTTTATTTAAATAAAATTATTTTTGTTTTGTCCAAACTTAACAAGGAGTGAAACTTTATCTCTCTAACAGGTCCAACTTAAACTCAAACTCATTATTATCATTTTTTAAAAACAAAATTATTTTTGTTTAATCTAAATTTAGTAAGGTGTGAAACTCTATCTCTCTAACAAATCCAACTTAAACGTAAACTCAAACGTTGATAATCTATATATATATATATATATATATATATATATATATAACCAAAATCAACATTGCTCCAGACCTTGCTTACATGAGATCTTCTATTGATACTCTTGCTTCTACAGGATTGCCCATATGGATTACAGAACTTGATATTGCAAGTCCCTTTGATCAACAGGTAATTAAGATGCTCAAGAGGCAAAAGTATGGAACTTTTTTAAAAAAAAAAAAAAAAATCATTTGTAGTATAATTAAAACCAAAGACATTTACTTTTATTAAATCTATAAAACTTCACCGCAAATTTTTTAAGCTTTATAGTTTTTCATAATTATATTTATTTTTTTATATTGTACATGTCAGATAAAGCATCTTTATTTTTTTTGGAGAAAATTAAAGTTGCAACCTATGTCTTCTAGCTTAGGGAACAATAAATTTTTATTTGGTATGTTATATATAAATTTGTTGAATTTGGTTTGGTTTTGAAGTAGAATTTGAGGATTCTATAAATTTTGAAGTTTTAAGTTTTGGGGTTTTTGGTATTCGTGTCTCAGTAGGTTGATTTTAATTCTTCATCTTAAATGCTTTTTATTTAGGTTCATGTGATTTTTTGTTTTCTTATTAAAAGCTATGATTTTTTGTTGATTAATTATTTGTTTGGATCAATTTCAATTAATTATTTGTTTGGATTCAACATAAAAGATAATGGAGTTAAATATTATAATTTTGATATTGTTCCATATTTTGAATTGTTTATATTTTTATTACTACGAGAAAGTCAAATTCCTACTCAAATTTGAAACTTGTTGTGTCTTCCTCATATCATGGTCTTTGTTTCTATATTTGCAGTTTATATTATTTTTGAGTGTGTGTATATATATATATATATATATTTATGTTGCACAGAATCAGTAGGTTGAATGCTCCGACTTCAGTGGGCTACTAGTGGCTGTGGAAGGCCGACAAGGATGAACACACAATCAAAAGGGGACTAGAGTTGACTGGCCAAACACCCTCCGATGACTAAGTTAGTTTCTCACAAAAATGGAGTTCCAATTTTGTAGGAGTAAAATTTCAGAATATACCTACCTTGGTTTGATTCAGACCGGTCCTTATATAGAGAACCTAGGAGCGGTTATTAACTTAGTAACTTCCCCAAGATTCGTGAAAATCAATGAGTCCAATCATAACTTCCTTAACGGCTACAGAAGTTACAACTGCTAATGGAAATTAAGTATTTGAGAAATTTATGGCGATAATCATGGGTTTGGTAACCGTTCCAAGATACTGAGAATTTCACAAGTGTTGCACATTCATCTATCCATTTCATGAACGATTTGGACGTTCTTGGACGTCTCATCATCGTCCATGGACAATTTCATTGTTGTCCATGGACGATTTCATTGTCCATGAACGATATTCTCGTCCATGGACATCCTTCTCATCCATGGGTGATTTCTGATCCCGCTTGCTCTCTAAGTCCTGGACGAGACCTTTGCTTTCTAGGTCCCATCAGTTGCCCCCTTGTTCAAGGGGTCGTCCAGGATATTGTTGTGATTTAATACGTGTTTATATGATTTTAATCAAGTTTTAATTTTTTTGTGTGTCACGTGTTGCGAAACTATTGGTTGACTTGTTGTGTCGATCTTGCTTCCCAAAGGAACCACCACGTGTCACTTTTTGAATGGTGTGCGTTGCTTCGCTGACCCTGTTTCTAGGGCCTATAAATAGGTGCATTCCCTTTCTTGCCCCTCATTTTTCTCTCAATTTCCTTTCTACCATCTCGTCCAAGAGTCTTGTCTAGCTCACCTCCTAGTTGTATAATCTATGATGAGCAGAGTAATGACAATTGCATAGTCATGTGGGAGATGGATCCTTTCAGCTTCTTTGTCGGTGAATGAAATAGTTGGCTTGTTAATTCCTATCGTCCTTGGGGATCGTCCAAAGAGTTGGATGTTTTGCACCACTTTGAGATACGTCTTCTTTGACTTGGAAGACTGTCCCGTCGAAGTCCCTCCTATGATAACCCTTATCTCTCCTAGTGGGGGGCTGTGATGATTCTTCCATCTTTCCCTTCAACTTCTCATCTTTATGATCCCTTCCAACGAAGTGCCTCAACTTTCCTTGTTTAATGGGATTCTCGATTTGCTGCTTCAAATCATAACACTCGTCCATGTCATGCCCATGATCTCTATGGAAGCGACAATATTTATTCTTATTGCGCTTATTGGGATCTCCTTTCATCTTCTCTGGCCACTTGAAAGAAGGGTCATCTTTGATTTGCATAAGCACCTGATCGAGTGGAGCGTTTAAGGGCGTGTAGTTCTGACTTCTTCCTGAGGACGAACCCGTCTTCCTATTATCTAGTTCCTTCTTATCTTCCATTCGTCCCTTCTTTGGACAAGGACCTTCTTCTGAGTGGCGTGCGGGGTGTGCTTCCATTCTCTCAGCTCTTTTCCTCTTCTTGGCTATGATTGCGTCCTCTGCATTCATAAAGTTTCGGGCCGAATGAATGAGTTCAGCCATGGATTGAGGCTCCTTCTCATATAGCTTGTGGATGGATAAATTAGAACTAACCTTATTATGGAAGGCCGCCAAGAGTAGCTTGTCATCCACCTCGTCCACGGTTAGGGCTTCCCTGTTAAAACGAGTGATGAAGGAGTGCAGGCTTTCATTCTCTCCTTGTTCTATGGTTAACAGATTGGACGAGGAACGTTTGTGCCTTTACCCTTCAATGAAATTATTGACAAATAACTTACTCAATTCTTCAAAAGAACTCATTGTGTTCGGGGGTATTTTGCTGAACCACACTTACGCCAGTCCTTTGAGAGTGGTAGGGAAGGCTCTATACATAATCTCATCTAGGACTTCTTGAAGGTGCATGGTAGTCTTGAAAGTGGCTGTATGATCAAATGGGTCACGTGCTCCATCGTATGAATCCAATGAAGGCATCTCGAACTTTGGAGGCAAGGGGTGACTGTTGATGGAAGCTGTGAAAGGGGAATCTGTTCGGTGGACTAGATCCTTTAGTGGATTTGCCCTTCTCATATTCTCTCTCATCTCCACCATAACCTTTCTCATCTGGTCCATTTCCTTCTCCAATTGTGGCATCCTTCTAGATGTAGTACCTTTTGATTGGCTTTCAGGTTCAGTGTTTTCCCACAGATGGCACCAACTGATGTTGCACAGAATCAGTAGGCTGAATGCTCCAGCTTCGGTGGGCTACTAGTGGCTGTGGAAGGCCTACAAGGATGAACACACAATCAAAAGGGGACCGGAGTTGACTGGCCAAACACCCTCCGATGGCTAAGTTAGTTTTTCACAAAAATGGAGTTCCAACTTTGTAGGAGTAAAATTTTAGAATGTACCTACCTTGGTTTGATTCAGACCGGTCCTTATATAGAGAACCTTGGAGCGGTTATTAACTTAGTAACTTCCCCAAAATTCGTGGAAATCAATGAGTCCAGTCATAACTTCCTTAACGGCTACAGAAGTTACAACCACTAATAGAAGTTAAGTATTTGAGGAATTTATGGCGATAATCATGGGTTTGGTAACTATTCCAAGATACTGAGAATTTCCCAAGTGTTGCATGTTCGTCTATCCATTTCATCATGGTCCATGGACGATTTCATTGTCGTCCATGGATGATTTCATTGTCCATGAACGATATTCTCGTCCATGGACATCCTTCTCATCCATGGGTGATTTCTGATCCCACTTGCTCTCTGGGTCCTGGACGAGACCTTTGGACGAATTGGAGATAACTAATTTTTCGCAATCCCATCATATATATATATATATATATATAACTATTGGGAGTTTTACTTTATTAATTTAAGAATTGTAAATTTCTTTGTAGATTTTGGTAATTATGCACTTACAACTCAATAACGTTAAAAGTTAGACAACACTTCTAAACCATGGAAAGGTATAGAAGATAAATATTTCTTCATTTAAAAAAAAAAAAAATACTAACTAGCAAAATGTTTATTTACTCATTGTTGGATTTTTTTTTTCAAAGTCAATAACTTTTCCGTGCATTGCACAGATTAACGACTAGTATTTTATAATTGTCAAAGTGATAAGTTATGTATAATAGATGATAAAGTGATATTGGTGATAGACTTAAATAATAACCCATAATTTTTTTTTATTTTTTTAACTTTTGTGTTGTATTTATATATATATATATATTTTTAGTAGGTTAGGCATTAGACTATTATGTGTCGGTGTCCTTTAACTTATACTAAAAAGAGAAATATATATTTTTTTTTCCTTTCTAATGTATGAAATGGGACTGCTAATTTCTAATAGGCCATATATCACTGTAGACATGTCTGTCTTCTAACGGACCAATGTCACCAAACATCAATTTTTTTGTTCTGTTCTGTTTTATTCTGTCCCCTCTCCTTTATATTTTATTTATTTATTTTAATATAGTTATTTATTTTTGTGATGTTTTAATGTCGATACAAATACTACCCCTGAATTCAAAGTGAAAAATAACAAGTGATGTATTTCAAATTTTGTCTTATAAGAGAAGTCAATATAGAATCATATCTTCTTCTTCTTTTTCTCTCTCTTAGAATGGGAATCACAGCTGAAATAGGTAATATATATATATATATATATATATGAAAGTGTAAGTTTAAACATTATTATACTATTTAATATTTTTAATTGAATATGAATTTTGAAAAATAAAGATTAGGTCATGTTGCGATAAAATGCTTTTTTTACAAAAAAAAAAAAAAAAAAGATAAGTTGCGAGTTGGCATTCAAGAATAAGCGTATCCAAACAAAATTAGTGATATGGCTAACTTTCTAAACCTTACAAAAATAGGATTTTTATGTATCGGATGAGATTTTTTTTTTAATAAAAAAATTACATGGTTGAATTATATTTTTTCCTTATAAGATTATCACAGAGAGAGAGAGAGAGAGAGAGAGAGAGAGAGAGAGAGAGAGAGAGAGAGAGAGAGAGAGAGAGAGAGAGAGAGAGAGAGAGAGAATCATGAACTGCCATATCTTTAGGCTAAAAGGAATTAAATTCCACGGGTGCTCATATGGTCTCGAATCTCCACAACAAAGTCACCCCAGTCCTCTGCAGTACTTGGTTGTGGCTGCAACTTGCAATATAGGCAGTCGATGGTCCTTGGTTGTTTAAGTTTTCCTGTAGACATTTATCAGTTTTATGTCTGGAAGTGTTTAACCGTTAGATAATGCTAGTCATTTTCCAATGCCGTACGTTAACGGTTACATTAAATGTTACCAATAATTTCACATGTTAAGAGGGTGGATGTGTTATTCCGTGTCTACAGTAACGCTCTAAATGGCAAGAAAATTGATTTTTTTTTTTTTTGCATTTTTAACCTAGGCATTCACAGTTCAAATCTCAGATATCTATTAACTATTAAATTATATATATAAATAAGGATAAAATCTAGCTATAAAATTGGTTATAATTTAAAACTACAACCTTACTCAATATCAATTATATTGCTACATATTTTGAAAATCTAACCGTTGGATTATAAGTTCTTTATGCTCTTAATATACATGTCAAATTTTGTGTTAATTGGATATTATTTACGATATGGTTTATAAGATTATATTTTATGCATAATTTTAAACTGCAAAAACTTGCAATTTTAATAATTTATCGATGACATAATTATTGATCTTTAATTTTTTAGAAATTTTGCAAATATGAAGGATATAAGAAGAAAACGTAATCCAATAGTGGATTTGTCAAAATTCACCTCCAATAAAAAGATATTAAATAAAGTTATAGTCTTATGCTACAATAAATATTGTAGCTAAATTTTGTCCTATAAATAATAAGTCTCTAAATATTAAGTTGATAGTTTTTCTTCTCAAAAAAACAGTTGATAGATTAACAAACAAGAACTAATTAATATATGTACTTAAAAAAGAAGAAGTTAAGATAACAATTTCCGGCTTACAGCAAGTTTTAAGTGTATAAAAAGTAAATGGATTCCATATTTGAGAGTACACCATAAATAAAAAGTTTTAATAGTTGAGGTACAGAATTAATAGTAACCTTAAATTAAGAAGATATAAATAAGAAATAAAAACCAATCATTAGGAAGAAATTATTTATAATGTTTAACCTGAGTTTCCAACCCCATCGCATGTCGCACCACAACTAGCCCCACGACTCACCTCGTGGCGAAGCCTGGAACGCATATGAAAGTTGTGAATATCGGGGACGCACGTCAATCGATAAAAATTTTAAAGGTCGGGACCCTGCTAACTGTGCTGTCTACCGTATAGCTATAAAGGGATAAATTACTGACCAAAGAAAAGCGTATAGCAGAAAAAGAAAAGTAAGTGTAACCCACGTGAACTTAGTTACGGCTTTTACTAAAAGAAGAGTGTCACTTTACAAACGTGCATTTTATACCTCCAGTTGGGAGGAAACGTTTAACATGGAGGGCTCTTTTGGTGTGAGAAAAGGTGCATGGACTGAGGAGGAAGATATTCTACTTAAGCAATGCATTCAGAAGCACGGTGAGGGAAAATGGCACCTGGTTCCTGTCAGTGCAGGTATTATTCTAGAATCTAGAGTGAGTGAGATTGATTTCTCTTTTTTCTTTGGTAAACCAAGTTCTTTTTGCTTATGTCTCTTCTGTCTTTTGTTACAATCTTGATGTGGTTTATTGTGGTGGTCTATGTAAAAATGATAAAAGCAGCAACTCACAATACGCTATATCAGAGTTGTTGCGAAAATCATGATTATAAAAGATCTCTTCTTGAGTAATTTAAAGAAAAACTAAGCTATGTTTTAAATAAATAATGCAGTATTGGCGGAGCTTCTTATTTTTTCAATAAATATGTTTCATGCATTTTGCAGGCTTAAATAGATGTAGGAAAAGCTGCAGACTGAGGTGGTTGAACTACCTGAAGCCAAATATCAAGAGAGGAAACTTCGGCGCAGACGAAGTTGATCTTATGCTCAGGCTTCATAAGCTGCTAGGTAACAGGCAAGTCTCGCTAGCAAATAATAATAACTCCAAACACAGAATGTCATTAGTTAAGACTACTGCAGCTTACTGCAGATACGAAAACCATTAAAGAACCAAAGATTAATTAATTTAAAATTTGGGTGAAAACTAGGACAACTAATTCCAAGCTCTCTCGATCTGTCTTTGAAGTTTTCTTTAGAGCTCTTTGTTGTAGGAGAAGGAAGTGAAAAGATGTCATCATAACCTTGCGGACAACAACTATAATAATTATTAATGGTGATACTGTAGGGGGATTTAAATTTTGATTTTCTCTGGTTGGTGATGATGCTTGTTACATTTAATTGTAATGTTTTTTCTTATCTTAGAGATGGGGGACAGAGCCAAGTATTGGTCCAAGGGGGCCTTTGACCTCCTAAGGTTTAGAAAAAAAAAAAAAAAAAAAAAAAAACTTCTAAATTTAAGGCTGATTTAGAATTTGAGCCTTAAAAAATTAAACTTGGCCCCTTGAACTATAAAATATTCCAAATAACAACAAAAGTTAACTCAAAAAATATTAAAATAGACCGAAGAACAACAAAACTACCGTAGGGGATCATGTTATTTTGCCATTTGATCTTGACTTATTCCCTTGCTAGAAAATAAATAAATAAAATTCTCTCTCCATACATGAATATTTTTTTTAATTAATAGTCCTATGAGTTCCTTGACATTTATCATTATATAGCTAAAACGGTTAATATAAGAAAGATGCCTCCCTTAATGGCCTCGAACAATATGGTATCCTTCTTAATCCTCATGTCCTAAACAGGGGCGGCTTGATACATTTAGGGGCCTCAGGTGAAAATTGACTTGAGACTTTTCATATATTTAAATATGAATTTTTTTATATAAAAAAATTAATATTACTTAAATTCTATAATCTTGTTTTAGATGCAAAATTATTAATTAACCATGTAAAATCTTTTTTTCTTTAGAAAATTTATAGACACAAAAAAATTGACTAAACTTTGCATAGTTGTTGATGTGGAAGATTGGTAATGGTAAGTAAAAATGTGATGTTAGTGGTAGGCCTAGATAAAAACTAGTAAAAGTTTGCTAGCTCAACTGTTGTGAAATTCTTTGTATATTGCTTTTCTTTTCTTTTATTTTTTTGTGAAAAGTGTTATATTCACAATGTTTCACAACAAATCCTAAATATTAAGTTGTTACTGGTTCTAATTTAAACCCACCACTGAAATTACTTTTTTCCCCACCAATAACAGCCAGTAACAACTTTCTATTTAGAATTTGTTATGAAAAATATTATGGACGTAGCATTTTTTTCTCTTTTTTCTTGTTTTTATTTGATAAAAGAATGTTATTTTATTTATTGGCTAATATTTTTTGTGCTTAATAAATAAGTTTATAATATAAAAAATTGTTGTATTGGCCAAAATTTGGGGGCCTTTTTCTACTTGGGGCCTTAGACGACCGCCTCACTTGCTTTCATACTAGAGCCGGCCCTGGTCCTAAAGCAGTAGGACAGAATGGTCAAGTCAAGAACACATTTTAGATATCGTTACAATTCTCATCCTTTCTACATCACTTCCTACAACTTTTTGAAGGCGGTTTGATACGCATTGATGTTCACACAATAAATAGATTACCTTCTCCAAATTAATCATAACCACAAGCAACGAAAAAGGAGTTCAATGCACTTGGAAAGACTCATACATATTGTTTGGTTGATGTAGCTCTAGGGAAATCTGCTATTGGACGTCAATAGGCATAAAAAAAAAAAATCAAGACTCATTTTGATGGATTTTTTAGCTATACATTCCAGTTAAATGGTTCATATAGAAAAATAGGATTATGAATAGACATTTGCTCTTGTTTCTCATCTCCTCTGTGTGCACACACTAATCGAAGTTGTTACCTTTCGACATTGGCTATTCTTTCAAATGGATATAAAGAATGACTTCCTCAATGGTTATTTAAGTAAATAGGTCTATATGTAGCCTCTTCCTAAACTTTTACATCCACACCATGAGATTTATCATCTTTGTCGAGCTTATACGGCCTCAGGTAGACTTCTTGGACTTGGTTTGCTAAGTTCAACTCCACAATTTCTTGCCTTGGTATTCTACCAGTTCCTATTAGTTTATCCTTTTCATTCTTTGCACTAACCATGACACTATGTTGACGAAATGATTATCACTGAAGATGACTTAGACAGTTAGACGGTATCTTGAAACTCAAGCAATTTCCCAGTCTGCAATTTTAAGACAGGATCTTGGTATATATGCTTATTATTTTCTTGGAGTTGAGATCTCTTTTTCTTTAGCTTGTTACTAACTAAAAAACATGAAATATGCATTGGATCTTCTCTCGTACTAGACTCACTAACAGCAAAATTGCTAACACTCCAACAAAGTCCAACACTTGTTTCACCCCACAGGCCACAAGGTTGTTAGTCGTTTTGTGATGCCGCACTTCACAGACAACCCATTAGGAGTCTTGTTTAATAAAATATAATTTTTCACTCTCTTTTATTTTTAGTTTAAATATAAAATTTGATAATTATGGTAATTATTAGTAGGAATTCATTACAATTGTCTTAGTAAACTGAAGAATATGATTCTCAACAAAAAAAAAAAAGAAAAAAAGAAAAAAAAAGAAGTATAGAGATTCTAGTTTAAATACAGCTCCCCCCTCGCTAAAAACCTAAAGTCATTTGCCACTAATTTTTTCCCTTATTGTTTATGCATGATAACATGGTCTTCTTTAGTAAACAGATTACAAGTTAATCAATAATTATTTGAACTTTTCTTTTTTTGTATAGATGGTCACTTATTGCAGGTAGACTTCCGGGAAGAACAGCTAATGATGTGAAAAACTATTGGAATACACACCTCCTCAAAAAGGGAAGTTCACACATCACCAAGCTGAAAGAAAAGCCCCAAGATATGGTGAAAGTGAACGTAATAAAGCCACAACCTTGGACCTTCTCCAAAAACTTAACTTGGTTAAGTGGGAAACCTGCAATTGTAGGAAGCTTTCAAAAAAAGGAAGATATCAGAGACATATCTCAAACACCAATGCAATCGGAGAGTAGGATTAACTGGTGGGAAAGCTTGTCAAATTGCGGGGAACTTGATGAGAGAGCCACATGTACGCAATGTGGCAGGTTGAATGAAGTGCCCAAAGAAATCTTTTGGGCGGAGGAAATGGCACCAGAGGCAAAAGTTGTGGGGGACACTCTAGATGAGGATGTCCTGAATTATTGGGGTGACTTATCTCTTGATATGGACCTTTGGGAGGTTCTCAATGCAGAATAGGAATAATCATATAAGGCAAAAAAAAAAAAAAAAAAAAATACTACTTGTTTTACAATGTACGTGTGTATAAAACATACTACTGTGTAAAACAAACACCGCCCCTAGTGTAATAGTCTTTATATAGTTTTTCTTACTATTATCGATCCAGTGTTTTTCCTTATTATTATTGTCCAAATTAATTGGATGAGTGGAGATTTATGAAATAAAAGGACTAGAGGTGGTGTTTATGACAGTTTAAAGTCTATCTTTATGTTTCCAATGTACAGACAGTTCCTGTACTGAATTCGTTTTATAATTTGTCTACACTCTACTCTTGTTATTTATTGTGGTCTATTGGAATGACTATAGCTGTTGAGATGAGAATATGGACCAACTTCTACGTATATACTTTTGCATAGAGCCTTAGCTTATACATGGCTCCACACAATTTTTCTTTCCTTAGGAATGCTCCAAAAGTTTTATTGAATTTACACCATCATTTTGAGTTTATACGTGGCATTTCATAGCCAAATCTATGATAGTATTTAAAAACAAAGTCGCATTAAAATCCCTTCCAATCTTATAAGGATAAAAATGATTAAAATAAATTGTTTCCCTCTATCTTCTTTCATTAGTTTTATTGTCCGACAGAGAGAAATGAGCCCCAGGAGGGCTAGCCTAGTGGGTGAGATCCCGCATGCAAGCACAAGGTCCCTTGTTTGAGTTGTGGCGGGTACCATGTGGGGGGTGGGCTCCTAGCTTGCATTGCGCCTCATCTGCTGGCTCTCTTGAGGTGCTAGGATGAGGTCTGTGACACCCCGGTCACAGTAGTTATGGCTTAATCCAACATTCCCTAATGTGGGGGTGTCCCTATTAGGTCATACCTTAGTGGGTAAGTCACATATGGTCGCCCTCGCCCCCCCTTTTGATTATCAAAAGAAAAAAAGACTGAGAGAAATGAGATGACAATTTTACTAATGTGACAAATTTGTTAAATATTATAACTAACAATTTCACACACATATATGTACAAGGGTTAAGGAACACGGTCCCCAAAATTTTGAAATTTCCCTTTATATATATAATTATTTTAATACTTTCAAAATTTAGCTTACAAAAATAAAAGTTGTCCCCCCCAAATATTTGAATTATTTGAATTAGTCCAATGATACTCTTAAAAAAAGTAATTGGTCTAATAATTATAGAAACATAACTTTATTTATCTCAATTTTATTTTTTATTGTAAAATGTGCTTCTTTTTTTTTTTTTTTTAAGAAACCAGACCTTGAAGCCTGGGAATTTATTCAAATCAGAAAAATTAATGGACATCCCTTAAAACAAGAGGGACAATGTCTGAGGGAATGTCTTCCAACCGGACCTGTAGACTTAACACTAAGTTCACTTTCTTTGCTAGAGCATCGGCGATTGAGTTACAAATTACGTGGTACATGATGAAATTCTACCAATTGAAAACCCGAAACTAGTGCACGAATGTCCTCTAAAATAGTTCCATAACTAGCCAGATCGCCAGTGGCTTTGTTAAGCGCATTGATGATCACAACTGAGTCACCTTCAAACACCACTCGAGACAGGCCAATCTCTACTATGAATTGCACAGCTCGGTAGCAAGCTAGAGCCTTCACATCTGCTACTGATTGAGGTAGAGGGATAGTCATTGAAAGAGCTCCTATTGCTTCCCCAACATAGTCACGCACAATCACTCTAATGCCTGTTGAATTAGATGAGCTGAAGGTAGTTGCATCGGAGTTAACCTTATAAATATCATGGTCAGGGGGTCACCACTGCTGCATAATGGCTGGACCTGGGGGCGCTGGGACCTCATTCTGGGCTACAAGGTATTCTTAGAGAAGGTTGCCTGCCATACTGCACAAATTGGAGAAAGGATGAACAGACCGCCCAAAGTGACTAGCATTTTGTCTGTTCCACAAGAGCGAGGCTATGATTGAGAAAAGCTCCAGTCTGAAATCATCCCGAGATTGCATGACCATGGAGAGGAGATCGTTGAAGGACACAGGCTGGGATGATACATCTTGGTTGAACCAGTCCAGTGAGCGCCATACACATGATATTTCTTTGCAATGCCAAAGAGCATGCAGAGGTAAAAGTTCGAAAATGTGTTAAAAATACAAGAGTTGTTTGGACCCCAAATTAAAAGATTACAGCTAGATTGCTTTTACTCTAACTTATCTAAGTGTGGAAACAAGAGTAAATGAAATGCAATCAACCAATACTACTTTAGTGCATAAACATAAACAATAAAAAATAAAAGTAAAGTACAAGAGTAAGGGAAGAGAGATGCAAATACAAGATAACATGGCGATGTGTTATCAAAGAGGAAACTGAAGAACTCGGCGAAAAACCTCTCTGTCACCCTCCAAGCGGTAAATTGATCCACTAGATAATAAGTTAGGATACAAGAATAACAAGAGATTCTTCAAGCCTAATTTACCCAATATACCTAAGCCCTCCAAGCTCCTACTCCAATAAGACTTATCGGAACTGTGTCTTGTCTAGTTTTTCGGATCCTGCAATATGCCCAATTGCATCCGCCAAGCCTCACCGGCTTCTTTTGGCGAATCCCCAAAGCTTCCCAACTTCCAAAACACTCTCTACACTCTGAAAAAGTGTGGGTTGTGTTTGGGTATAAATTTCCTCTCAAGGTATGATAATGGGAGAGGGAAGGAGAAGAGGTTACAATGATTTCTCACTAAGGATGAGTAGCTCTTTCTTTAAAAGATGGGTATGTGTGTTGTAGAAAACCTATCTAGGGTTTTTCTCTATGAATGGCCTTCTTACACTTTTGTGGATAATGAGGGTATATATAGTATAGGTGAAGGATAAGAAAGTCACACTTAAAATTCCTCTAAGTAAAGAGTCTCATGGGTATCTCGCGGGAAGGCCTTATCAGCGAAATTGATAGCCTGACATAACTCTTCAACTTCCAGTCATGTGCTTCTCACATGCCCTTTTCGCAGGAACCCTTTTCGTGAACTTCTCGCGAGCTAGTTGCGAAATGCACTGACTTTCATTTCATACTCTATTCTTTACCAATTTTATACTAAACCCAATATAATAAAATCCCACAAAATACAAGGAACAAAATTAAAGTAATTACAACACTTTTTGTCATGGAATAAAGTCAACATAAAACATAGTTGTAAATCACAACTTTAAAAGAGGATCCTTGGGTAATTCTTTGCAGCCTTCACAAGTTGCTGTTGTGACAATGTGACGTCGATGGAGGTTTGCAATGGTTGGTAAAGCATTATTGCAAACTTTCCAAATGAAATGTTTAATTTTATTTGGAGCTCGAAAATGCCAGATGCTTTTCCAAAAATGCCTTTGAACTTCCGGATTTGAAGTACCTGCACTAGAAGCCGAATCGCAAGATACAAGCAATTTATAAGTGCTACTAGTAGTGAACATACCCGAAGGTGTATAAGCCCAAATGATGTGGTCAGGGGAGAGCCTTTCACTTAGTGGAATGCCTAAGATTGCCGAAGCTTCATAAGGTAGAAAATCTGTTGCACCAAATCAGCTTTCCACACTACACTATCATGGTCTATGAGCTCATTGACCTTAGAATCTGTAAGGTTGAATTTATTCAATCATGTGTTGGTTTTATTCCGTGCCAAATTTTCTTGTATTTTAGCAATTAGATACCATGTATTTAGGTGGAAATCATGTAAGGGTTGTGTGTAAGAGAGTGTGAAGAAAACTCAAGATTTGTGCAAATCAAAGGAGTTTTGCGACTAGATCTTGCGACTGACTCGTGATTGGCAAGTTGCCAAAGTAGCACACGTGTGAAGCATGCAGGGAATTGAAGGATCACGACAGCTGGAGCACTATAGGACAAAAATATATAGTTTAGCTAGGTAGTTAGCTCGCGACTCGTTCCAGTCATGAGGCTGAGTCACTAGAATGCCCTGTTTGAAAACTGACTTTTCACATTCCTCACATACACTACTATAAATAACCTTATACCCACAAAATGTAGAGAGCTTCTAGAGAGAATTTTAAGAGAGAAATCCTAGAGAAAAACAAGATTGACTCATCCACAATTTTCATCATTTGATTCTTTAAATTCCTCTACTCTCACCCTTTCCATTGACATATTTTTGAGAGGTACATTTTGCCAAATCCTTATCTCATCATACCCATATTAGTGAAGAGGTATTTTGGTACTTGGGAAACAGTTCAAAGATGACTAATTTACTTGGTTAATGCAATGGGCTTATTATGGGATTCTGGAAGCTAAAGAAGACAAGGTTAAGCGTAACCCTGTTGGAGCAAGAAGTTTGGAGGGCTTAGGTGCATTGGGTAGATTCGGCTTTGAGGGTCTTCTGCTATTCATGTATCCCAATTGTATTCTTTAGTGGATCATTTGACTGCTTGAAGGGCGACGAAGAGATTTTTTATCGAGTTCTTAGGTTTCCTCTTCAATAACATGTGTCGATGTTATCTTTGTGTTTGCATCTCTCTTCCCTTACTCTTTACCTTTTAATTGCTACTGTGTTTGTGATTAATTATGGTTTAGAGTGTTTTGCCTATTTGGCTATAGCTTATATACATCATTCCGCATATATATTATTTGTGTATAAGCTTGTGTTGGTATTGTTAATATTGGAGGTCTAAACATTCATTAGAGTTTTACACACTAGTTGAACTTTCAGAATCAGTTGCCATCTGAGGGATCGGGGAGATGACAGACTTGCTCGACTATGCAGGGAGCCACTTATCCCTTTTAATTCGCACTGATTCACCACGCCAAACCAGCCCTTTTCGGATCACATCTCTCGCACTAAGGATGCTTTTCCACGCATAAGACCCAACAATTGAGTCTTTAGCCTCTAAAATAAAGCAGTCCGGGAAAAATATAGCCTTGAATACATGATGACACAAGGAGTTCGGATTATTAATCATACGCCAAACTTGCTTAGCTAGTAGTGCATCATTGAACTTCTCAATTTCTTTAAAGCGCAAACCACCTACTTCTTTGGCCTTAAATAATTTCTCCCACTTCACCCAATGAACCTTCCTATTATTACCACTATATCCCTACCAAAACTTACGTATTAAGACCTCCAACACTTTTATAAGCCCCTTTGAAAACTTGAAACAACTTATCGTATATCGATTTAATTAAGACTTCCCTCCCAGCTTGGAATAAAAGCTTTTCCTTCCACCCTTGGAGTTTTTTCCACACCCTTTCCTTCAAGTAAATGAAGCTTTGCTTCTTTGCTTGGCCTACAAGAGTGGGAAGACCCAAATATTTTTCACATTGTCTGATAGTTGGAACACCCAGAAGTTGTTGGATTCGAACCTGGGTTTCATGAAGGGTATTGGAACTAAAAAAAATATTTGTCTTGTCACAATTAATTTTCTGCATTGACTCTCTTTCACAAACAGTTAGGATATCAAGGATTTTTTGACATTCATCCTCCTTTGCTTGACAAAATAGTACACTATCATCTGCAAAAAATAAATGTGAAATCCGTAGGCCATTTCTGCAAATTGCTACACCTTGAATGAGTCCCTCAACTTCAGCTTTGTGAATCAAACTTTGGAGTCCCATTGTACACATGAGAAATAAATATGAAGATAGTGGGTCCTCCTGTCGCAATCCCCTACTTGGTTTGATGTTTCCTATAGGTTGCCCATTAAAAAGCACAGAGTAAGAGACAGATCTTAAACAAGACATAATAATACTTACCATCTTTTCCCCGAGTCCCAAATGCTGCATGATTTTTTTCCAAGAAAACCCATTCCATCCAGTCATAAGCTTTGCTCATGTCCAGTTTTGAGTGCCATATATCCCAACTTCACTTGGGTCTTTCTTTTAAGATAATACAATGTTTCAAATGCCACACAGATATTATCATAAATTAGTCTTCCTAACAAGAAAGCACTTTGGGATTCAGGAATAGCTTGAACTAGGAATTTTTCAACCGATTCACCACAACTTTAGAAATGAGTTTATAAATGACATTACACAAGCTTATTGGCTGAAAATCAAAAACCTTTTTTGGATGTTTGATTTTTGGGATCAATGTAATAAAAGAGCTATTAAGGGATTCATGAATAACACCAGTGTTAAGGGCCTTAAGGACAACTACAGTTACATCATCACCCACAATATGCCAGAAAGACTTATAAAAAATGGGAGACATATCATTGGGCCCTGCAGCAGTAAGTGATGCCATTTGTTTGAGTACAAGCTAGACCTCCACTGCTTGAAAGTCTTGGGCTAAGAAACTTGTTGCTTCCTCAGTCATGATTGGTTGGATGCCATTTAAAATCTCCTCAAAACTTACTGGGTCAGAGGATGTAAAGATGGAGTTGAAATACTGCTCAAGCACACTACCCATCCGAGTTTCCTCATCCACCCACACCCCTGACTCGTCTTCCAAGCCCTCAATAAAATTACGATGATTTTGTTGGGTGACACGACAATGGAAGAACCTGGTTTTACTGTCTCCTTCCTTGAGCCAGGCATTGCGAGACCTCTGTTTCCACATGCTCTCCTCCCTGTTTTTGAGACTTTGAATATCCCCTCTCAGCTTATATATCATCTTTGGATTGGTTCTGTAGCACCCATTCTCCTCAGCAACCTTCAGCTCCTTAAGTTTTTTAGTTAAAGAATTCCGAACATGGCCAAACGTGTTTTTATTCCACACCTTTAGGTTGTCTTGGTAGGCCCGAATTTTGTCATTAAGCCTCCAAATCGAATCAGTAACAGTTTGGTTTCCCTATGAATCTTGCACTACCGCCTCAATAGAATTGTCTTTCAGCCACATGGACTAGAAGCGAAATGGCCGACCCTTCCTATAGAAGTGCTTGAGTTCATAATCCGAAACAAGTAGAAGCGGTTTATGGTCTGAGTGGAAGGCCTCAAGATGATGAATTCAAGTAGCCAAGAAGCGGAGAATCCAATCTATTGATGCCACACCTCTATCCAATCGAACCCAAACATTTTGGTCACCTGGTCTACGATTACACCAAGTGAAAGGAAAACCATTGAAGCCAAGGTCCTTTAGACGTCAGTCATCCAATGCATCCCTAATTCCCTGCATTTGTCTTTCAAGGTGGTCCAACCATCCTTACTTCTCTTCAGCAAACAATATTTCATTAAAATCTCCCAAACAATATTTCATTTGTCTTTGTAGGCTCTACTTCAATATGAGTTTTCTTATTGTGTGCAAAAAGCATATTTGACCATTTTGGTTGCCCACCTATATTTTGGCATCTTGCAAATATGTAGATACGTAGAGCCTTCTATTGTCTGAGGTCATCCAATATGATATCTTTTGCAATATTTTACAACTAGCCTTCCTAAATCCTGATACTTATATGATCATTTTCCGTTATTATACATATGTTGATACTTGAGACCATTTACCGTTTGACAGAGACCTTATTTATCGAACTAGTACTTTTTAGATTGGCATTTCATTGTTGGAATTTGTATGTCATGAGCATAACCCACTTTCTGATACACTTGCTACCATGTCTTAGGTCACAGAAATGGTAAATACTGTTTTGTCCTGGTGTTTGAGGCCAAAGCTCTTAAGTTGTCAGATTTTGAAAAAAGACAGGTAAAACAGTGTTATGCCCTTTCAGGACTTTCTGTGTATGGTTCAAATATTTCATGAAGATCGTGTAATGACAAGGCTTTGGACCCTTAGTAGTTCTGTTTGTAATCCTTAGGGCTTAGATCAGTTGAGTATCACTGCATGCTGATTTTGATTGCCAATCATGGGTGAAGGAAAAATTTGCTTCATTCTTTGGACCAGGGATTGCGGCTGAAGTTGGTAATTATTTTATGTTCAAATGCTTTAAATTAAGTGAAAATCTCAGAAGCTTGAAAAGCACACACTGCATTACATAGCAAACAGAATTCTTATATGCTTCTGTATGCAGGAAAGAGTGAAGATAATCTATATGAAGTCCGACTTATTTCCAACACAAACCCCAATGCATCTCCTTAGTGAAGTGTACGCTGGTTTTAATCTAATTCTGCTATCTGGTTTGGCTTCATTCATTGCATGACATAAGTCTCTCGTAAAATTTTGTATAATAGTCAGATGGAATAACATTATCATAACAAAGATAAGATTTTGATAAGAGAGAAAAATATGTAAATGAATTTGGGAAGATGGATGACTTACAGTGCAATTGGATATTGCCGTATTCATTCTACTAATGCGAGCATAGTAAAAAATATATGTACACGTTTTACATGGGGTGCTATTGTTTCATAAAAGTAAGATATGTACAACTATACTCATAAATTCCTAGTAAAAGATTTTTCCTCTCCCCTAACTCAAGTGAAAAAGGGGTGAAGTGATTTGGATTTGTCTTTTGGTTGAATCTAGTGTAGCCAAGGGAAAGAGGTTGCCAAAGGAAATAAGGAAAGAGGTAGAAGGACATGGAATTGTATCTATTAGTGTCGGTGGGATCATTTCCCTGAGTAATGACAAGATCCTCACTACAAAAACCCTGGCTTTAGCTGCACTTTAAGCAGCGTTTACAAAAACGCAGCTGACTGCTTTGAGTTGCGTTTGCCAAAGCCCAAAGACTAGCTCTATAGCCGCGTTTTTTGATGTTTGAGCTGCGTTTATGGGGTGGGCTTAGGCCGCGTTTTTAGATCCATCGGATATATATATTTACATTTTTTTTTTTTTGAAGAGATCCAATATATATTTTTTAATATTTCCTAAAGTGGCGTTTAAAAAATTGTGACCTAAGTCCTACCATTGTATACGCGGCTTAAAGCATGTCTGTAGCTGCGTTTATTTAAATGCGGCTACAGATTTGGTATAAATTAAAAAAAAAAAAAAAAAAAAAAAAAAAAAAACCCTAAACTAGACTCTGATTTCTAACCCGATCTCTCACCTTCTCTGTCACTCTCTCTTTGATTCCCAAACCCTTACCTTCAACCCACCCCTCTCTACCGCCGATCCTCCTCACCCTAGCCCTAGCCTAGATTTTTCACACTCACTCAATTCTAATTTGAAACTTTTTTTTTTTTTTTGGAAGGATTACGTTGCCGGATGGGACTGTGAAGGAAGGGAAGAAGTGGGTGACATGCGAGAGAGATTTCGAAGAGTTTGGCTGCCAACGCTTTGATTTCTGAGGTCAATGGGGTTCTCTGGGACATGTCTAGGCCTTTAGAGTCTGATTTTGAGCTCAAGCTCTTCACTTTTGAATCCGACGAAGGCTGCGACACTTTCTGGCACTACAGCGCTCACATTCTCGGCAAGGGTGATCTTTGCATTGGCATTGGCAATTTTTTGCATTTGGATTTTTTTTTTTTTTTTTTTTTTTTTCTGAAGAGAAAGTTTGAATGTTTGGCTTAATTTTGGATGCAGTCGCTTAAGCAAGAGTATGGGTGCATGTCATGTGTTTGAGGAAATTTCTCTTTGACAGGTGGTACATAATCCTTTGATTCAATTAATCTTTTCTTTTCCCTAAAACTTTGTTTCTCTCTCTTATATTATTTTTCGAACTCTGTTTCTCTCTCTCTCTCTCTTCTTCGCAAACTTAAACATCAGCGAATCACCGCAAAGGCGAATTGGAGCTACGAAGACTGAGTTGGATCAATCTCACCGTGTTTGAATTGGCGACCGAGGCGTCTCTCTCCGCAGATTGAAAGTTCATCATTCTGTTATTAATTCGTATAATTTTATACTAGTTTCTTTCAATTGATCGTGTTTTGAGTGGCTCTGTTTTTTTTATAAATTAGTTCTTTTTAGGTAATGTAATTATCGATTTTGCTTTTATTTTTGTGTTTGTTTTGTGTTCGGGAGATTTTTTTTGGTTTCTTTTTCTCTGGAACGATTACACGGAGAATATAAGGTTTCAAAGCTCTGGATTCCTTTTTCCCTTTTACGCTAGGTTTCTCAGTGGCCAAACAGTATACTAGGGTCAAATTGATGAAATTGGATAATTTAGAGTGTCATTGTTTCCTTCTGTGCCTGCATGTGTGAAAGTGAATTTTGGTTGAGCTATGATTGTGTATGAAATTGAATTGCAATGCGTGGATTGCTGTGGATGTTATTTTTGGTTGAAGTAATTGTGGGAATTTTGCATATCTTAGTTTTTCCGGTCATTGCTGATTTATGCTCCATTCAAAGTTTTTTCTGCTAGATTATGGCTGATTTATGCTCCTTTCAAGGTTTTTTCTGCTAGATTATGGTTGTTTAATTTCAATTAGCGTGGTGATATGGTTGTCTTGGTGCATTTTCTGTGTTGATTATATACTGTTACATTTTCGAATGTTTAGTTTATTTTTACATGTTGTATGTTATTTAAATCTACGTGGGAACGCGAGTTATATCATGCGTTTGACGCGTGTGGTGATTTCTTGTTTCAGTAGATTTTTAAAAATTTTTTTTTTGGGTTTGTCATTGTGTGATATCATTATATCATTATCGACGCTGTTGTTTGCAGTTGATATTTTATGTGGCAAATATCATTTGTAGTTTTGCGAGCATTTTAGGAACTTCTTCCATTATGTGCATTCCTGGTTGGAAGTCAATAAAGCAGTTCCTTAGTAGGGTTGATATTGCTCCAGTAATCTTTCTAGGAAAAACTCTTTGTTGGTAAGGAGGCACCAGCGTTTCATTTGACTTTGATTTCGTTAAATTAAATATTATTAAGCAGATATGGTAGTTGAAATTATGTCTGCTTTCGGTGTATTGAATTTTTTTATTAATGGAGAAACTGACACCGCAACTGAAATGGTCTTCCTTGAAGGTGTTATGAAATAATTACATTGCATCATGAGAGTATCGTGTTTGGAAACAACTCATTATTCAATGGGTGTATTATTAGGATTGATTTAATTAACAAAGAGTGAACCTTTTTAATGGCAATGGCATAGGGAGTTTAGAAACACACCCTAATTATTTGTGTTTTTTTCTTTTTCTTGCTAATATGTTTCAATATTGTGAACCTCTAATTAAGATGAGGAGTGAAAAATGGGGGAGGGAAGTAAACTACAAATATGATCAGAACAAACATGACATCAAGTAGTGGAAAAAAATAACTTTGGAAGTCGGGGTAAAATGGCTTTTTTTATTTGGAAGTAGCTTTATGGACACATAAAGAGTTACTGCAAATATAAATAGAACGAATGTGAATTCATGAAGCAACTTACTGACTTAGGAAGCTGGGGGTGAAAAAGCTTTTTGTTTTGGTAGTGTCTTTATAGAAGGTACCGGAAAAAATATACATTTTTGTTTTGGTAGTGTCTTTATGGACAAAAAATTATGTACCGGAAAAAGAAAACACCACTACTCAATAACTCAGCATTTCTGTAACCTTGCTCAATTTATCTTGTGATATTAACAAATTCTTTATAAACGTTTGAGGCATTTTGGATTGTAAGTGACATACTTGGTGCAGTTTTTAGGCTAACGACTACTACAGCTGTTCATCATAAATCAAGTTTGGCATGTGTTCTCCCCAAATAAAGTAGCTTAAGTAACCAATTTTTTCTCTATTTGATTTAGCAATCTTTTACGTATTTTCTCCCACGTTGTTAGAGATGCAGAAGGGATCACAATAGAAGCTAGCAAAAATGTCAACAGGTTTGCTTTTTTTCTTTTTTTCAAATTCTTTGTTCCTTAAACCATAAGCCATTTAATTGATAAATAGCTATTGTTAAATCCCATGGGATATAGATATGATAGTCAATACCCATACATGCGTGATGATCATGGACTCTCTGCTTTATTTGATGTCGCCCAAAAGGTTGTGGAAGGGAAATACAAGGAAATGGTTTTCTTTGTTAAGTGATTTTTGTTGTTTTCCTCTGCTTCCTACTTTCCAATATTAGGTGGAGGCTTACTGTTTTATCCTTATTTTTCATTTAATTTTTTTTCCCTTGAAAATTTCTGATAGGCCAAAAATAAATTGACCCCTTGTGATAAATTAATCAATTAATTAAGTTAATTAACATTCAAACGCATGGTAGTACAAACAAATCACCAATAAACTAAGTATGTAGAGGAAAATAAATTTGATACGGTGATCTGTTTACGAATGGGAAAAACCAACACGGCAAAAAACCCACTGGGTGATTTTCAGGTTATCATTCTCGAAATTCCACTATTATCACAACAAGCGGTTACAAGTAAATGAATCTCAGTACCTTATATCAACTTACAATTGAACCATTACCCTAATACCTAATTGGACTTGTTCTATAATGACAATTTCTCCTTTCAATGCACGGCTCCCAGTATGTGACTGACCAATTGTGCAGATCCTAGTATGCGAATTCAATTACCAACTAGAGAAAGTTGTTGGCTGCAAAGTTCTTCAGTTAATCCCAACGATGAAGATCAAGAAGATGCTTGGTCACAAAACCCTATGGTGCACAAACACAGCAACTTCTTTACAAGAATGATGAATTAAGGCAAATTCTATCTTCGGTCGTAATTTGCTTGAACAAACTTTGCTCAACATTTGTGCAACTTGTGTATATTTTGACGGCCCGTAAAATAATCCTTTTATATGTTTAGGGTTGTGAGAAAAGAAAGGTCAAACACATAATCACGAATTAGAGTCAAAATAAAACTGAAAATCTGTTTTTCATAAACTTCGATAGATACCCTATCTGTCAAGCTACTGTCAAGCCACGAGGTTGAACAGCTCTTTTAAATTTGATAGATGGCTAGCTGTTGAGCTAGCTATAAAGCTTTAATGACAAGCACTTTTCAGACTTGAATCTTGGATAGATTTGCATGGCTTCAACATTTGATCTTGAAACACAATTTCTTGAAGTATTAAACACATCCTAAATCTACCTAAATATAAGTAAAGTGTGTTTTGTCAAAAAATTAGTCAATTACATAAAATAGTGACATGTTCCTAACAAGTGAATCAAATACGTCCTAACAATCTCCCCGTTTGGCAATCTGTGACAAAACCACAACAAACGAATGAGATATGAGAGAAGTCATAAATCGCTCAACTCATATTTACTTGTTAAATACAATGAAATCTATTCTAACAAAAACTCTTGAAAAACTTTGCAAGAAGGGTTTATGGCAAGTAGACTTTGACAACTTGTATTTTTGAAACACTTTAAATAAAATTCATCAAAACATCTTTGTGTGAAACAAAAATAAGAGATTGCATACAAGTAATAAGAACCATGTGTATAAAGAAAGAAGAGAAACAACACATGCAAGAATAAGTGAAAGAAACATACATCAACATATAGAGAAAATAAATACAATGTATGTCAATAATGGTCACAAGACCCAAGGTACAAGAATAAATGTATCTCAAATAGAAAGAAAAGAAAAGAAAAGATACAGGTAATCCTCACTACATCTCTCAATATGTACTGTCCTCCTAACAAAAATATCCTATGCTAACCTTCCCCCTAAGTATGACTACTCTCTTAATCAAAACCACTTCCCCTTTTTGTCATGAGTAATAAAGGGTAAGAGTGTCAAGTAGACATCTCGTCATCACTAGGTGAGCTAGCAACGCCATCATCCTCATCATTAGAATCAACATCATCATCATCAGCAGCAGCATCAGCTTCACTCTCATCCACAGGGGCTACAGGAGTGGAAGGCATAGTATAACCACCCATCTCAGCTTGACGTCAAGCAATGCATCCAACATGAGTGTTCCCCTGACACAACTCATCCCTGAGATTGTCGAGGTGAGCATCCATGGGCTGAAGCTACGCCATGATGTCCTCTAGAGTCACTCCACTCATAGAAGATGAGGGAGCAGATGTGGATGGAGCAAAAAGAGTGGGAGGAGTTGATGTATCGGACCGCCTCGATTGAAATTGCGCCTCACTCCGTTTACCGATAGCGTAGTCAATGGCACACATAACAGGGAAGTGGTTGGAAGAGGAAAAAGGAACAGAAAAAGGGCATAAAATCCGCGTGATAGCCGAAGGGAAAATGAGCTTATCGCGGGTAGCCGTATCCCTATACACATCTATAATGGCAAGAATAAAATGTGAAGGAAAATCTATAGTGAGGTGCTCTATCAAGAAAAGCAAAAATCAAACACGAGGCTTTGTGATAGAGTTATAGTGAGAGAGTGGGTGCAAAACAAAAGTCATCACCATGTTCTTGAATCTAGGACCTTTAGCAAAGGCCTTACATGGTGTAAATTGATGATCACCCAAATCAGAAGGGCACTCGTAGAAAGTAGAGATCATCTCGTCTTTGGACATAGTCCTCAGACGCTCACATCCGAGGTAGTCAGGATGCTTTACCTTCGGAACATGGTACACATCGGATACCAAATCTGGTGTGACAACAATGCGCATACCTCGAATAAGAGTAGAAAAGAGAGGTACTGAAGAATCAATTTCATGCATGTTGGAGTAAAACTCCTGGATCAGCATGGAAGGATAAGTGACCGGGACGTCACACAGTGACTCCCAACCTCGACTGTGAATGACATTGAGAAGGTCAGTGTTGGCGAAGTCCGCCAAAATGACTTCGCGTTCCGAATGAACACCTCGTCGAGAAAAGTTCTCCGAGAAGTCCTTTCGGGCATCCTCATCATAGAATCGAATAGAAGAAGGAGTAGAATCAAAAGACGAAGTGGAGGCCCTAGAACACAAAGGGTTCTGGGACAGAGCAGACTTACGTTTAGGTGCTATTGACGCACTAACATAAACAAGAGAGAGAGGGGGAAGAAAGAGAAAATCAAAAAAGCTCCAAACAGTTCAAATATAACAAGTATATTGAAAAGAAAGTACGTATGCATGAGAAATGCATGAACATGTGATATGCAAAAGAAATTGCATCATGGGCTCAACCCAATCCAAACCTATTAGCACACATCAGTTTAACATATATAACACACATCTAAATGCATGAAAATATATTTATAATGCAAGTGAGATGCAATGCATGAGGTTTTAAACTCATTTAATCAAAAACCCATCCCAAAATTTCAACAATAACTCAACAATTTTGAAAAAACCCTAAAGTTTTCAAAAACGCTAAAACCTAGGTCCAAATGCATGAAATGCATGAATAATGAGAGAAAAAGAGATCATACCAAGTGATTCGAAGCAAGGAACGGCCAAAAATCATGTGGGTTGAAGGTTTTTAGAGAGAGGAAAGTGTTTGGGAGGTGAATAGGCGCGGACAAATCGAGAGAGATCGAGAAAATGAGGATCAGATCGCACTGAAGCCTATATATAGATCCTCAGTAATTCTTGACAGATAGAGGTGTCGAGAGGTATTGAGCCAAGTGTTGAGACAGGTGTCAAGAAAACAGAACGTCGATAGATGAAGCTATCGAGAGGTGTCGAGGAAGAATTCATCAGACACGATCAAAGAAGCTCAATTGATCCACCAGCGCTGTCGAGAAGCTATCGAGGGTCCAGGAACTTTCTCGATCAATCCACTAGCTATTGAGACAGCTATTGAGATTGCGATAAGAAACAATTTAAGATCTCGACAAAAAGGGCAGGTGTCGAGAGGTGTTGAGGAGGTATCGAGGTTGCTCAAAACCAGTTTTTCAAGAAGAGGAAAAATACAGATATGAATGCAATTAAGCATGCAACACAACTAATGATCCAATCAACATTTTAAACTCTCAAAAACATCTCCCAACAACAATTTTTAAGCACATGGATCCCAAAACACACACACTCACATACTAAACAAGTTTAACCAATTTTATATTTCAAAAACAAGTCAAGACAATTTAGTGAACATACATTAACACATGTAAACTTTGTGATGGTTAAATCACATTGTACCTACACATGTATTAGGAGTAGCAAAGAATATTGCGTGTTATGTGTGAAAAACATCGCAAGATTGCATAAGTGTATACACGTTATGAGGATTTGAAATATAAGAAAATCACCTTAACTCACACACAATCATAACGGTTTGATGGGGATTATCATCTTTGAGGTACATCTTATAACTCTCACATCTCCTAGAATACATGCTTGCAATCATATATAGAGCATTTTGATCTTTTTGCTTTTTATTTTTTTTGCATATTTTTCTTTTTAAGCAAATCATGCATGGACATATAAGAGAGAGAAGAAATACCCAATGATGTTAAGCATTTGACATTTCAATTTTGCTATACCGAAGCACACAAATGTCATTTAATGATTGGCAGGTAATAGTGGTGAGATGGTTATTTATGCCTTTTTCTTAGGATTTTTCTTTCCATCAAAAAGAGTGATATGAGTGTTAAGTACAAGAGATTACTTAATCTTACTCATCACAAACAAGAGCCACAAAGCTCACTTGCTTAGTTGTGCATAGAGATGCTCATCTAAACTACAAGAGATACAAAATTTAGAAAACTTTGTTTTAATGGCCCTCCAAGGTACACAAGTACCAATGTACACAAAACACACTGTTTGTGTATTTTTCTGATTTTTCAATTTTTTTTTTAATTTTTATATGAAAAACAAAATAAACAAAACTGAAAACAAACAAAAACATGTTAACCAAAGCAAAGCATAAAAACTAGACTGACTGAAAATAAAAGCAAAACACACAAGTTATACAAAAACGAAACACAAAGAGAGAGAAGAAAGTGATAGAATCACTTGGAACCCTTTTCCTTTCACGCCTTGGAAGAACCTTTCCTTTGAGTGAACCCTTGAATTGGTAGTGAGAGGGAAGAATTGAAACTATTCAAGTTCGAAAGGAACATGAGGGCTTTGAGAAGATCTTCAAGGGGAGCAAGGGAGGATTGAAATTGATTCTAGCTTCCAGATGCTATCATGCTATTACTCTATTGAATGGCTAACCACTTATAGCAATTTGGTCTAGTATGACCGGCAACTCCACAATGATGACAGAGATACTGCTTCTTCTGTTTAGGCTTTTGAGAGTTAGCTTTCTTAGTCCTAAGGTTTTTAGCTTCCTTTTTATCTTGCGTAGGGGGTGTTCTTAAGATAGATTTACTTTTGTCTATGTTCTCACTAGCTATATTAGTTTTAACATCATTGTTCTCAATAACATTATTACTAGGAGGAACAAAAACAGTAGTACTAGTAGAAGCAATATTAGAAGAAGAGAGACCATATCCTAAACCTGTTCGATCAGAAGCAGATTTTTGAAGACTGAGCATCTCATCAAGTTTTGCACTTGAAGTCCTCTCCAATTGAGCTCTGACTTGAAACAGTTCTACTTCAAACATCTTGGTCTTCTCAGCCAAGAAATTGTTCTCGACCCTCAGTGCTCCAATAGTCTAATTAGCCTCATCAAATTTTGTGGAAAGCTCTTCATAATTAAGTTTCACATCACTGAGCTTCTTGGTGGTCAGCTTATAAAGTTTCTCATGTTTCTCAGAAAGCTTGTATAATTTCTCATAGGCTGTATGGATATCATCTTGATCATCCATCTTCTTAAACTTGGACTCCACCAATTCCTCTTCTTCATCCACATCTTCAACAATCCCCTCAGAAGGATTGATAGTGGTAGTGAAGGCATTCAGGATTCCATCATCCTCATTATCAGAATCATATTCAGGCTTGGTGTCGCTCAAAGTAGCAGCAAATGCCTTGCTCTTCCTAATGCTCTTGAGATATGTAGGACACTCCTATTTCATGTGACCAAAGCCTTGACACCCAAAGCACTTAGATCCTATGAGAACAGTGTGCTAACCACCATTCCTAGCATCCTTCTTCCATTTGTCTTGGCTCTTGAACTGAGAAGAACTGGATTGCCTACGGTCCTTGTTGAAGCCCTTCCCATTGGCATTCTTCATGAACTTGTTGAATTGCCTGGTGATGTAGGACTTCATCATCTAAAGATTCATCCGTGTCACTACTCTTGCCTTTACCCGATTTCCTAATTCTAGTTAACCCTAGCTTGTAGGTTTGTAGATTGCCAACCAGCTCTGTCAAAGGAATCTTATCAATGTACTTTGATTCCTCGATTGTCATAATCTTGGCATGGAATCTCTCAGGTAGAGATCTGAGCACCTTTCTCACAATTTTGAGTTCAGGAATGGTTTCCCCAAAATTGAAAACTGAGTTTACTATGTCCTTGAACTTGGCATAGAACTCATCGAACGACTCATCCTTCTCCTTTTTAATCTCTTCGAAGCTTGTAGTGAGATTTTGAAGTTTCGAGTCCTTGACAGCCTTAGTTCCTTCATAGTTTGTCTAGAGGATGGTCCATGCCTCCTTAGCAGTTTCTGTAGAGAATATCTTCTTGAACTCCTCATTAGTGACTGCACTGAATAAAGCAATCAATGCCCTACTGTTGAAGTTTGCCGTCTTGATCTCGGCATCATCCCAATTGGCTGGCGCTTCCTTTGGCTTGATCCAGCCAATTTCTATAGCTTGCCACACCTTTTCATCTAGAGACTACGAGAAAGTTTTCATGCGTACTTTCCAGTAAACATAGTTAATGCCATCAAATAGAGGAGGTATAATTAATAACTGTCTTTTATCCATGACAAACAAGGGTCAATAGATCAAACACAGTAAAGATTAACCCTAATCAAAGTGTGCCCGCTCTAATACCACTTGATTGACCAAAAACGAATTGACCCCTTGTTATAGATTAACCAATTAATTTAGCTAAGTGAATTAATTAAGTTAATTAACATGCAAACACGTGGTAGCACAAACAAATCACCAATAAACTAAGTATGCAGCGAAAAATAAATTTGACACAGTGATTTGTTTACGAATGGGGAAAACCAACATGGCAAAAACCCCATCGGGTGATTTACAAGTCACTACTCCCGAAATTCTACTATTATCACAACAAGCGGTTACAAGTAAATGAATCTCAGTACCTTATACTAACCTACAGTTAAACCCTTACCCCAATACCCAGTTGGACTTGTTCTGTAGTGATAATTTCTCCTTTCGATGCACGGCTCCTAGTACGTGACTAACTAATTGCGCGTATCCCAGTATGCGACTTCAATCACCAACTAGAGAAAGTTGTTGGCTGCAAAATTTTTCAGTTAATCCCAGCGATGAAGATCAAGAAAATGCTTAGTCACAAAACCTTACGGTGCACAAACATAACAACTTCTTCACAAGAATGATGAATTAAGGCAAATTTTGTCTCTGGTTACAATTTGCTTGAATAAACTTTGCTCAACACTTGTGCAACTTGTATACACTTTGACAACCTTTAAAATAATCCTTTTATATGTCGAGGGTTGTAAGAAAAGAAATCTCAAATACATAATTACGGATTAGAGTCAAAATAGAACTGAAAATCTGTTTTTCATAAACCTTGACAGATACCCTATCTGTCGAGCTGCTGTTGAGCCACGGGGCTGAACAGCTCTTTCAAGCTCGATAGATGGCTAGCTCGAGCTTTAATGACGAAAATTTTCAGACTTGAATCTTGGACAGATTTGCATGGCTTTAACACTTGATCTTGAAACACAGTTTCTTGAAGTATGAAACACATCCTAAATCTACCCAAATACAAGTAAAGTGCATTTTGTCAAAAGATTAGCCAATTATATAAAATAGTAGCATATGTTCCTAATAAGTGAATCACATATATCCTAACAATTTTCATTTATGCTGTGTGTGACTATGTGAGTGTGTGTTGTCTCTTATAAGCTGCATTCACATCAGCTAGTGGAAAATTGTGTAAAATTGTGTAAAATGAAAAAAATGTGATCATTTTACACAACATGAGCAAAAAAAAGACCCACATCAGATTGGGCAAACTTATGCCTAAATGCAAGTTGCTACAGTACCTGTGCAAATATGCACTGGTACTGTAGCACTCCTATTTATTATTTTAATGATTTTTTTTTTATAAGTATTATTTTAATGTTACATTGGATAGTATAAAAGTCATCTTTTTCACACTTTTTCTCTCTCCTCTCACTAGCACAGCCCCACACCGACAGCTTGTTCTTCCCTGTTTCATTCCTGAGTTAATCCTCTCGGCTTCTCTCTTCCTCTGGTTCTTTTCAGCTCTTGCCCATTGTCATCATCACCGGAAATTGTGTGATCGGTTTGGAGTTTTTGTAGCACCGTGAGGAGAGTGAATCAATCCAAAGGTATCTCTATCAGGAGCTTGTTCCTCCCTGTTTCATTCCTGAGTTAATCCTCTCATCTTCTCTCTTCCTCTGGTTCTTTTCAGCTCTTGCTCGTTGTTATCATCACCGGAAATTATGTGATCGGTTTGGAGTTTTTGCAGCACCGTGAGGAGGGTGAATCAATCCGCTTTGGGCAATTTTCTCTAAGAAGGTATGAGTTTTTCTCATTGAGTTTTTTTTTTTTTTTTTTTTTTTTTTTTTTTTTTTTTTTTTTTTTTTCAGTTTCAACCAATATTCTTAGGAGTTTCTCTAAACTAATTTTTTTTTTAAAGGGTTTCTTGTTTCAAATTTTTTCTGGTTTGGGTTTTTTTTTAGGGATTCTTCGGACACACCCGAATTCCTATTTCTCCCCTGTTTCGGACTGCTTGAACAGAGTATGTATGTTCTTGAGGAAACTTAGAAGTGGATATAATTTTTTTATGCATTATTTCATGGTGGGTTTGTGCATTGAGGAATTTTTTTTCTATGACAGATCGTTGTTGGTCTTCAGTTTTTCAGAGTTAATATGCAACGTTCTAATTCTTCCAATTTTCATGAACATCACCAACAGGTTTGGTTTTTTTTTTCTTTTTTTGGTTTATTAATAAATTGCTAATTAAATTTGCAAGATTTTTTTTTTTTTTTTAATTAGTAGCCTATCACTGGAACTTACGCATTATGTATGAGTGTATGTCCAATTATATATGGGAATCTTTGCTCATTTTTTTTCTAAAAGCTTTAATTTTGTTGTATTGAAAATTTTTTAAACCGATGTTTTCACTAGCTTATTGGCCAATTTTAGGATCTATACAGGCAATCCTAAGTAATCTGTTTCTTAATGTAGTAGTGTTAACTATTAAAATTAGTCCATCTATTTCAGCACAGGAAGACTATGTACATTCTGTGAATTGCCGTGTTACTGGCAGATATTTTTGCTTGTGAAGACTACCCTTTGTCTTTCTGGTAATGTCCTTGCTGTGAATTAAAAGAATTTATTTTTCAGTGTCAAACCTTTTGTTTTAGGAAACAATAATATTTTGCATTGGTTTTTAGGAAATGTGGTCTTTGAAGAACTTCCAAGTTGATCCAAACTATTCTTTTTCAATTGGTTGTGTTTTGTACTTATGTATTGGTTATATAATTATTTTTTGGTTCTGTACATTTTGTCCACTTTGCATTGGTATGGTAACAACTCTAGGTATTTGGTTTTGGCACTTTGTTAAGGAACCACAAATTGTGTGAAGTACCTATTATGGTTATTAAGCTGAAAGTTTGGTCTGGGGCCTGTTCGTCTTGCCCATTATTCATGTGCTTTCCAGGCACATTTAACCAAACCAAACCACATGGTGTTAAATTATTTTGTTGCATATTCCTGATTTTCTGTCTCACATGGTATCTCATAAGACTTATTTTGGGGAGTGCCCAGGTGTGGGGGTGGGGGTGGTCAATGGTTGGGAGGAGGGGTAACTACCTGGTTTGAAGTCATCTTGTCTTTGTATAGCTGAAGTGCATGCAATAGTTGGAATAACTCATTTTCTTTCACCATCCCATCTAAGTTCTTGCACCTCCAGTTCCCCCATATCTAAATTACTTTGGTGTTTGTTAGGTGATGGACTCACGAAATCCCTTCTTCCTTGACATTTTACAAGACAAGGAACAAGGTTTTGAGTCCTTTGATAGTAGTATTTTGATGTCTACTCCGCATTTAGTCGTGAATGTCCATTAATCTCCGCCCGAAGTTGAAATGGGACAATCTACACCCCCAATTGCAAAAAAATCAACTACTAAGAGAAGTCAACGGGGAAACAACTTCACAGCAGATGAAGACATTAAGCTAGTATCGGCGTGGCTTAATGTTAGCTTAGATGCCGTGATATCGACGGACCAAAAACACACAACATTTTGGGATAGAATTTGGTCCACCTTCCACAATGACAAAAAATTTAACCACTCCAAAGATTCTTTATGTAGTCGGTGGTCAACAATTCAAAGGGAGACCAACAAGTTTTGTGGATACTTGGCCCAAATTGAGAACCAGAACGAAAGTGGTAAAACTGAGCATGACAAGGTAATTCAACTCAACATCTAATATGTATTGTATATCAATGCACTTTTAGTTCTATAATACTCATTATTTTAAATTTTTTTACTTTTGTAGATTGAAGATGCAAAAACTATGTATAAAGAAAATAGCAAAAATGCATTTCAATTGGAACATTGTTGGAGAATTTTGAGGAATGAAGCTAAGTGGTTACTTCAAAGAGATAATTTGAAGGTCCGCCCTAGACAACCAACCACACAATCTTGTAATACTTTTGCAAACTCAATAAATTTGGATGAAGATAATAATGAGATGAACTCCGGAGAAACCTTGGAGAGACCCATAGGCAAGAAGGCCGAGAAGGAGAAATTAAAGAAAAGAAAGAATTGTGATGACTTGGTCCCAATACTTTCCTCCCAATTGGACGAAATCAAGGAAGAAAAAAGGAGAATGCATGAAGAGAAAAAGGAAAGTATGCGCATTGCATTAGAAGAATGAATAGAGTTTATGCGCATTGCATCCGAAGAACGAAGAGAGTTGATTCGTATCAAAGAAGACAAAAATGAAGTAGAAAAGAGGAAAGCGGAAGATGAAATTATGATGAAAGATACAAGAACCATGGATCCTGAGCAAAAAAAATACATTCGCCTACGTCGTTTGGAAATCTTGGAGAGGTTAAAGTCTAAATTCCCATCATCATCATAATTTGTTTATTATTATTGACAATATCTAATTAAGTAATATTTTGTATAGTGCAAAGATACTAGCACATGGTTGACATAGATGGTTTGATGTTAGACATCCCTTTTGTAGTATTTACTTGTACAAGGAACATAATTATTCAATCTCTAATCATGTTAGATATATTTTTGTAATCTTCACTTGTGCAAGGCTGTGATGTCTCTTTCTGTAAGCCTGTACTATTTTCTCTCAATGACTGAAGTTGGTGGAAAAATATTGTTGTCATGCTGTGTTGGAATTGGTTGTGTTGGAATTGCTCTATTCTGTTTAGTAGGAATTCCTAATACAGAATACAAGATGTCACATTTTTTAAGTTTGAATGATGACCATATGAATGATGGAAAACAATGGAAATCTGCTTGTGAACTTAGATATAATATTAATTTTTTGTGATGCAGGACAAAGTTTGGAGAAGCTCAAATGGGCACTTTCTCAAATAAGCTAGTTTGGGTTGTCTTTGCAAACAAAATTAAAATACTGCTTACAATTTTTGATGAATGAAAGATGACATCTAATTTTGTAAATACAGATGCGAAGTTACATAGATAGATAGATAGAAATATTGTTTGATTCATGCAAGAAATTTGAATATGTAAATATGGATATAATGGTTGCAGGGGCTGTAGAAAAATAACTACTTGCACAATATTTACATCACCCCCAACACATTTTCAGCTAAATTTTTTAACCATTCCTAAATTCACTGTGTCTTGTTTCCTAGGCTACTAATGCACCTCATGTATATAGGCAATGCACCTCATGTATACAGGCAATAATTTCAAATTTGCTGGAAAGGTAGAGAATTAGAACGCTTTATTTTGACTTTATTTTTATTCACCCATCATGGATTTTTCCAAATTTGTCAATTGGATAAGTAATAACACTCACAAAACTATAAGTGAATTTGATTTAGGTGAAAATAAGTGCAATGCTTTCTTTAGTTTAGATTCAAGAAGATGGTTTTCCACCTATCAAGTGATTGACACACCATTAGAATTAAGAACATCTTTTACAAGTTGATGTTAAATAGTTGAGTTGTACTTGTGGTGCTGGAAAAAAAATTATGACCGTTGGGTCAAAAAAAATATATATATCTCCGCGGCGTTCGTCGGAGCCACTATTTCGGCAGTGTTCACCAGAGTCACTATTTTGGTGGCATTCGTTACAGTCACTATTTCGGTGGCATTCACCGGAGCCACTCCTGCAGCGTTCGCCGGAGCTACTATTTCGGCGGTTCGGCCATTGGACCTCCACCACAAGCGGCTCCATTGGCCGAGCCACTAGTGTTGGTTGTTTACTTAAAATATAAGTTTAAATTAAAAAAGTATGACCATTATGGAAAATAATAAAAAATTGATGAAGAATGAATATTTTATTGAAATATCTTGTAAAATAGATAAACTGATGTAGATGTTTTGTAAAAGTGATGGTATAAAATAGAAAAAGTAGGTTTTTTGTGTAAAATAGACGGAATCTTTTTCACCAGCTGATGTGAATGCTCTAAACTGATTATTTCAACAATGGTGGAGGATCCGGATCCATAAAAATGACCAATATGTCACTTGGTGGATGACAAGTGAAAGTCATTTGGAATGTGTGCCATGATGCAACATGTACAAGTGACAGTCATTTGGAATGTGTGCCAAGAACATATCTAGTGAATGGAATGCTATACGGACTTGGGGTCTTGACCTCTAGTTTGATGGACATGAACTGCAAGACATGTTGTAATTCTTGTTGTATCTATCCATCCCTAGCCAAAAGTTTCCTTTTCCTGGAAGCAGTTTGCTACCTGGAAGTGTATTTTGATTAACCTTGCAGCCAATGAATTAATGTTTTTTTCCTTTATATTCCATGATTTTCCACACCTTTATTTTTAAAGCCTTTTTAGATGATAAAGTCAGTGCCTCCCTTTTTTAAACTGAATATTTTTGCTTTTCACAGATAGTATCTTGGTAAATCCTTTTAGTCCTACCTTGTCTGACTGTCAACAATCTTGATAAAATTTTGTCTTCAATAATTCAATCTTGATTGGTTTTAATATTTTTTTTTTGTTATTATTATTATTTTTTTGTTATTATTATTGAAGTGTGAGTATGCGATGGCTGATGGGTTTTAATGAGTATGGTCTGGTTAGTATGTGATGCATTTTATTTACGGTTATAACATATAAATTATGGAACTTTTGTGTTTATCTTTTCAATGCCACTCTTCCGTTGTGGTGGAACTTCTCTTTATAAGATCTATTGGAGGTGATGCACACTCGGAAATAGTGCACACCTTAAATATATTCATGCACATTCGCCCCCTTTATTTTTACTAGCCGTTTCTCCGAAAAAAAAAAATGTTTACTAGCCTTTTCATACCCAAGTGTGCTCAAAACCTCTTTTTTAAAATCTTAACTGTTTTATCTCTCAAGTAAATGCTAAAAATAAGGAGAAGTGAAATTAGAGTGAGAGTGGTACATGGTGTCGTGGTTTGGGGTGATTTTGAATTATTCAATCTACTTTTATATCCTCATTATTTTGATTTTTTATTAAACTCCTTTGAATTAGATAATAGTCTTATTTTTGAAAGTATAAAGAAGTGGACACCAAAGAATCCTTGTCAACCAAAAGCTTGGAATTAAACCTACCCAACTTTGAGAAAAATTGCACACTGAATATCCTCATTTCTGTAGCCATATGGAATCATGTCTTGTTAGTGTGATCAGTGATGACTACTACCATATGAAAAATTGTTACATACAGTTCAGTCACATTACTTTATAACTGCACGGTAGTTCCAAAAGTATCTTCTTCAGTCTTAGAGTATATTTGCTATGAAAGCCTATTAGAATAGCATTATGTTAATATTACTAATTGTAGGTGAATCTCCCCTCCCTCCTCCCCTTGGGCCCAACCATAAACTTATAAAAATAAAAAAATAATTGTGGGCTAAATAAGCCAGTCTTTAAGACATGAAGTTTCCATGCACCTGTCAAGTTCTCATGCTACTTATGCAACATTAATATATGATTTTTTTTTTTTTTTTCTCTTTTAGTAATTTAGTCCCATTGATGTAATAAATACTTATTAACTTTCAAATCTTAATGATTTCCACTCTGCTCTATTGTTCATATACACGAGTGTCCCTCATGATATTCCTCTTTCCTGCAGTGTCCCTCATGGCAATTTTAATCATTATTATAATTATTATGTTGGAAGCGCTCACCCTCTTCATTATGACAGCGGAATACAGATATAAATGACTTGATGTGCGACATGACAGGTTCTATGCTTTTGCTTCAGAGGCGCATATGGAACCAACTATTGAGGACCAGGTATTATTTGTCATTTTTTTTTTTTTTTTTGTTTATTCTTTTGATTGTTATTTTTTCGGAGTTATCAGTTTTGAACTATTGATCCACAAAAGGTATAACTGAAGTATAATCACGCCTTTTCATGCGGGATTTAATTTGTAACTGAAGGGTCTTCTTATAGCCTGGCTAGTATTAAATGATGACATTTAAATATAAAAAGAATGATAGATATGGTTTACTTAGTGGTTAGGAAGCACGGGTACGGACACGGGTATGGCGTGATAACATAAATAATTTCTAAAAAATTATAATATGCATTCTTTTTTTAAAGAGCATCTAATACTATTTGTACACTTCTTGTCACTAAAAGATTTTTTTTTTTTAATGCAATTCGTTAAGTTTTATTGGTTGTCATACTTTTTGCTGATGAAGTAGGTTGTTAATTGCAGAAAATGCTAAGCGCATTCCAGAAATAGAAGAGGTTTCTGGAAAAAAAAAGAGAACTTTCAAGGACTACTATTGAACTGAACAATGGTTATTGGATTCTAAAAGTAGTTCCATGGAATGGGGGTAGAATTATTTCCATGATGCACCTTCCCTCAGGTAATTCTTTTGAATTGGCACAAGCTCAATATTTTTGAATTTGTTCCATGATAATATTTGAGAATAATAGCTCCGACTTAAATAAAATATAGGTAATTAATAACATTTTTATAAATATTTCATTCGTAATTCATAATAAAAAAGACACACTTTGTTCATATTTGTTGAAAAAATAGAAGAAGGTAAGAAGCAGTTATTAAAGTGATGTGAATACGACATTTTTGTAACTATAGCATTATAATGGGTTTGCCTGCATGCATGTGTGTGTGTTTATTGAACCCTATGAACTGTAGACTAATGGGTTTGCAGAATTCATTTGGCTCAATGTTTGTACTCTGTATGCATATGTGTTAATTAAACTGTCTGAATTGTAGAGTAATGGGTTTGTAGACTTAATATTGTGTATTTGTATCTGTGTGCGCTAATTGAACCCTTTGAATTGTAGAGTAATTAGTTTGCAGAATCAATATTGGGTGGTTGTACTTTGAGTCTGAGTACATGTGTGTGTCAGTGTGTATAGATCCTCGCAGGGGGCTATTGTTGCGCTGGATAGGCCGCGTTTGGAAACATGGCTATAGAAAACGTGGCTAGAGTCTATAGCTGCGTTTTTTAGGGTCTATAGCTGTTGAGGTAATTTAAGTAGCTTGACATTTTATTGGGGAGGAAAAAGTAGTACTAACGTACCTTCAGTATTCTTTTGAAATATTTTTGTAATTTTAGGAATTCCATGATCAAAAGAACTTAGATCTCTTTTATTTGTCAAATAATAGGATAATGATAACTTTGCTGACACAGTGACACCCATATTACTATTAAAAGTTAAAACACCAACTCTATACTATGAACTTAATGAAGTTTGGTCTTTTAACAAAATAATAAAAAATAATTAATTAAAACACCAACTCTATATTATATATTCTAATGAAGCAAAAATACTATTATATTACAAGGCTATGATATTAAATGCTTCACATTTTTTTTTTTTTTTGAATAGATGCATTAGAATTTTAATTTATGGAGTTCATTATATAATTATTGTTTTTATTATCAGACCAATATATTAATCAGGTTTTGGTACAAATAGAGTTAGAATCATTGATCTTTATTCAATGACAAAATACTTAACAAATTAAGTTGATTGGAACCACCTTCACATAGGTATTTAGTAACCACAATTTTTGGTAGAAAACAGTCTAGGCTTAGTCCCATATCATGTTATTTATTTTAATTTGCTTCGTTGTTTCAAAAACTTGTTAAGGAGTGCACTTCAGTGCTTGGAGTAGCTCTTGGTGAGTTCATCTTAGTGACATGAACCACTGCTCAGGAGGGTTTACTTTGAGCTTTGGGTATTCATACTTACAAAAAAAAAATGTTTACTTGAAAAAAAAAATATTTATATATATATATACACACAATTATTTTTAAACTAACCAATTTTGTCTACTCTAAAAACATTTAATGAACAACTTAATTTGAGAATCCCAAAAATTTAGGTTTAACAAAAAGAATGTTAGCCCTCCAAACATAATCATTAACCCTTTAAACAAAAAAATAAAAATCCCAAATTACAATAAAAAGTAACCCAAATAACAGCAAAAATAGCCCAAACAATAACAAAATTAGGTTAAATGACAACAAATAAACAAAATATTCAACAATAATCTCTAATTTTATTTTTCCAAAAAAAATTATACTAAAAAGATACTTTGGCCTTGAGTTCTCCTCGACAGCGCCAACAACTCAGTCTTCTCGGTTTTGCATTCGCAGTAGTTGGTACCATAAATAAGACATTAATAGGGTAAAAATATAATTGAGTGATCCCAAGAGATTGGCTTAATGGTTTCTAGGGTATTATGAGATTCATAAGGTTCTAGGTTCATCAATTTGGTATCATCCTTAGGTGATTCTTTATTGTAGTACTAGTTTGTCCAGGATGAGGGAATGGAGATTGTACACAGTTAAAGGAATAGTAAGACACTTTTTTCTTTTTCTTTTTCTTTTTTTTTTTTTTTTTTTTTAAA